>NC_079893.1:17457072-17551293 GCF_024868665.1 Triplophysa rosa | reverse complement strand
CATGTTCATCTGCAAAAAGGCAGGCTTTGTCACCTCTCCACGGAATAAGTGTCTGTGATTCTGTACCCAGTACCACGCTGTATTTAGGTCTCGGACAATGGTTGGCTGCTGCACCTATTGAAGTAAATGAAGTTTATGCTTCATTCTAATTGGTTGACTAATTAAATGGCCTATAGTCATTTATTCCTTACATAGTAAAATGGCACAACAGTTATACTATTTATTCAGCAATCATGCAAATGCTTCATGTATAACCACTACTGTATAATCATTAACCTTATCAATGTCCTTGTCATCCACAACTCTTCTGCTGGGTGACAGTTTGGTGGTGGTGAATTTCGACACCCTAAACACAGGCACAACAATCCCCTGAAGGAGTTGGGATGCTTCTTCGGTCCAGTATGCAAACCTCTGTCCATGCCTTTGAAAATATATGTAAATGTATATGAACTCTATGTAATAGCTTTAGCTAACTTAAAACAGCCAAGATACTGAAATTATATCTGTAGAATCTATCATACCCTTCTAGGCAAAATCTTTCCATGAGGTTAATGCACCACCACTGGCGAATCAATGGCACCTCCTCCTAAAACACACAAAAAAATGTACACATACCAGTAGTTAAATGACATACTTGTGTGAAAATCCAGCTTACCTCTGTGAATGTTAAGGGACATGATGTGCAGATGCTGAGAGCATACTGTGAAACACAAATAACACTGTAAGACTTTGGTTTTATTATCTAACAGCTTTGATAAATTAAACATTCTTACCATCAGCATGTAGACACCACAAGAATCCCCACTGGACTGTTGAGGAAAAAACTGGAAAAGGAAAAGTGCATCCACAGTTAGTTTAAAAAACAACTGCAATTTTTAGGTAAGGGATGATGTACAGGCAGCAGGTTGTTATCGCAGAATAAAGCCTGACAGTGTGATAAAGACTGGGTTACCATGTGTTATTAGTTTTGTGTGCTTGTTATCTGGGAATATCAAACCTTGGAATGTTGCAACTGGCCAATCAGAATCAAGTATTCCAGAGCACAGTAAAATAAACATGTTTAGTTATATACATACATTTGCTTGACACAATTCCATCATTTAAAACATACCTCAAGGTCTCTTCCTGTTTTTTCAGTCCAGGATCCTGAGCTTGCAATGTGTCTGGGATTCCAAAGAGAACACAAAATTACATAACGTGCAATTAAATTATCAGGTGTGCAGCCTGAGAACTAGGCTCTTTGATGAACTTGAAGCCTGTGAACGAGGCTCTATACGAACTTGAAGCCTGAGAATATAAATTGATTTTATAATTATAAATGTAATGATTGCAATGGAAATTGTATTGGTTGTAATGGAAACTATAATGGTCTCTGTGGGTCTTTACTGTGTGTTGGGATCTGCTGGTGTAATGTCATCTTGCAGATGGTAACAACACAATTCAATCCTACAGGAATAATGCCCAAATCACACTACAAAGAAAGAAATTCGTAATGGTTTTAATGGTAAAAGCTAATGGTTCATAGTAGTATTTTAATGTAAACCATTAGCATCTCTGTGAAGGTTTCTATCGTTTTCTTATTCTATACGGGAATTTAACAAGTACAGTTAATGTAGCTCGATATTTTAAACATAACTTTGTAAATTAAGCACATGACCCAGGTTGTAACAGATTGTCAGTTCTCCTTTTAATTATAAAATCGCTTAACGCAACTTAATTACCTTTGAAGATAAAATTCGAAGACGCCCAGTTCACCTTCCGACGCTCTGTAGGAGAAATTTTTGAAGTCTTTCATAAAATGCAAAGGAATCCATACCGCTGTCACACACCTTGAAAGGGGTTTGGCTGCACGACGTAACCGAGCTGGTCCCACGTCGAGAAGACTGTCGTAAAACGTCGGCGATAACAGAGAGTGACGTCAGTTTCGCGCATGCGCGGAAATCGGGTAGCCACAGGGTATTCACGTATGTGAGAGAAAAGTAGCAGACGGAGAAGCCTGGCTCAGACTACAGGAGTTTTAAAATCCTGACAGATTTCAAATTCTGGTTGCAGCACACACATAAGGAGAATCTTAACAGATTCTATTATTTAAAATCTTAAACCTGGCTCAGACTACAGGAGTTTTAAAATACGGAAAGATTAAAAATTCTGGTTGCAGAACACACATAAGGAGAATCTTGACAGATTCTCTTATTTAAAATCTTAAACAAGCTCACACTCATCAGTGTACAACTAAATTACACATATTTTACAATATCCATAGGATATGCAGTTTTGTAAAAGGAGCTAGTAACCGTTTTAATGGGTTTACTATTTTTAGATGTTGACATCACATCTACATTTGAATCTCTTTTTCAAGCACTACAAAAATAGGTTTGCCCTTTGTAAACTTGCATTTATGAATGTGAAATGTCCAGATAAGAAAACGTTGGGGCGTAAAGTTGTGTTTATAAATAAGACTAAAGGTAGCACGTGCAAAAATAAAAATTTAGAAAGTTTGATTGGAAGTTTTTTTATTTCATAATTGCACATCAAAAGACATCCTAAAACACCCAAACTACAGGATAATATTAAGATTATCATACCAGAGGACGCCTCTTACGTCATCTCACCGGGAAACAGAAGTAAACAAAGGGACATCGCAAAGTTAATTTCACGTGATCTCACCTGGCAGCGGTTGTGTAACGTCTTTGTCGCTCTCTGAATGATTCTCTGTCTGTCCAAAGCCGCGGGAACGTATTTTGAGCAGGGGGTGCTATACAAGGCACAGGTGAAAACAACTACTCAAATTAAACAGGGATCAAAACCAGAACACAATGGGGACTCCTAGTGGCCAAAACAAAACATGACAGGCAGAATGGTGACACCGGGAACATTAATGGCTTGGAGATTCCATTATATTTAATTGCTGATCCGGCCTATCCCTTAAAAAAATGGCTGATGAAAGCTTACCCTAACAGTGTGACCCTCAGTCAAGAAAAGCGACTCTTCAACCATCGTTTGAGCTCTGCAAGGATCATTGTGGAGCACGCGTTTGGGCGCCTCAAAGGACGATGGAGGTGTTTACTTAAGAGAAATGACATTAACGTTAACACTGTATCAGATGTAGTGGTGGCGTGCTGCGTCCTACATAATTTCTGTGAACTCCAAGGTGAGCAATACCCTGACAACTGGGACTGTCCCCAGGAATGTGCGGAAAGGCCTGTAGCTAACAACAGGGAGGACAATGTATCCGCTGTTTCCATTCATGATGCATTGCTGACAGTTGTTTAATTAGTTGCCATATTAATATAACATTTAAAGTTCACAAAATTGTTGACATGACAATGTGTTTATTTAATGTGATCAGTTTTGTTCTTTTACATTTTTTACATTAACAGACTATTCCAGACAACTAGATAAACATCTGAACAATTTAACAAATGCTAGAAAACCTGTATAATAATAATCATTTATACTGTATAATAGGCTGTGAATACACTGTATTAATTCAAATATTAATATGTAGATGAACAGTACTAATTTGTTCATCCTTAAACCTTCTTTGTTTCAGAACAGAGTGAATAACATATTCAATAAAAAATTAAAATGAGAATTTGGATAAACCAAGTCCGATGCCTACATTACTAACATACCATAAAGCATAGTTCATCCAAAGCTGTAGAAAAATAAAAATGTCATATAGCTTTGTACTATATAACATCAAGCTTTTAAATGTAAGGCATCACACGTTCATAAGGCTCCTCTTCACTATAACTGTGTGGCACTGTGGGAGGTGCTGCTGATGTTCCAGACCTCCATTGGTGAGTAAAGGGGTGATGAACAGTTGACCGGGCAGCATTTGATGGAAATACACTTGCCAAGATGTTACCAAATTGGGTAACAGTCTCCTGTTGCATCGCACGAATCTCCCTAGTCATTTCCAAGACTGTTTCTCTTTGCCGAAGTTCTGCCTCCTTCTCCCACTCCCTCTGCATTTGCAGTAGCTGCTCCTCTCTAGCAAAGAACTTTTCCTCTGACTCGTTGAGGTGTTTTAGAAGTGCAGTATTCATTGCCTGGACATGGTCAGCCTTAGACATTCTTCTTTTTTTCCTGGGGGGAGTGCTCGTCGATTCTGTTGTGCCTGCATGAGTAAAAATGTTTAAGAAAGTAATGTAATACTTGGAAATGATCTGACTAAACGTCATATTATGCAAGCATTTTTATTTGTCAAACCTTGTGTGATGTAGGTTAGCCTACATGTTTAGTACATATGCAGCACAAGCATAACTCATGCACACTTGTCATAAATAATCCAGATTCATTGTATGAATCCATGATAGGATATTCAGTATTTAATCGGTTTGGCTTAACCATTATACTATAACCATTGTGCATCTTTACTGTATTATGCTTACACCTAATTTTGTGGAATCAATTGAGAAATTCAAAATTAAACCTAATATTTATCTGCCCAGCTGCAAATAAAAACCCATACATCCATCATAATAAATAAATACAAATGTTGAAGAATAATAACTTTATATCGTATGTACATGTAGAATGAACTTGTTGAAGTGACTGACATAATTTACATAATAAAAAGTCTAAATAATAATAGCACGTATATGTAATCATTCGTTCGATTTCAATCATTAGTTTCAATTTAACAGTAATAAAAAACTAAAAGCGAAAGCTACTTCTTGTTGGTGGACAAATCTCTTCGTCGTCGTCTCCGTCTGCTGAGATATTGTCATTTGGAGATGGCGCTCCTTCTTGTTCTTGTGTCTGTGTCAAGCATCCAACGGCATTTTTTAGGGGCGAAGCACAGGGACGATGTCCCCAAATATTATCACACATGTCATAAAACGGAAATGACTTGGGAGTCACCCCACTCGTGTTGTTGTAATCTTTTGTTTTTAGATAACAACCTTTCAGATTTTTGAGCTTGGCTGTAACGTGCTTCTTATCTCTCTGTACTCCGCAAAGTCGAAGTTTCTCAGCAATACTACAGTATACATTGTTGTCTCTTACGGTTCCATCAATTTGTCGACTAATCTCTTCCGCTCCTCTGATTAAAAGAAGCTCTTTTATTTCTCTTTCAGACCAGTTATTGCCTCTGTTGCAAGACATTTTAACTAGCCTAAACAAACTGAGGTACTGTACGTGACCTGGTTTTCGCGCCGGCTGAGCTGACAGACGTTGGTTTTGTTGTCATGACAGTGACGTAGTTTAGAGCGGCTTTAATGCGCGTTCATTTACACTGAACTAGGGCCGCATCAGAGACGCCTTTGATACTAGGGTCTGAGGCGGTTCAGAGCCGGCATATTTTAGATCGGCTTTCATTGCGTCTTTACACAGAAATTTGATCCGCCTCAGAGCCGCCTTAACTCGCCTGTGTAAAGACGCCACAAGTTAGATATAAGAAAAAGTGCAACCTCGTGGTCATCAACGTGGTGTTAGCCAAGATAGTTAACGTTACTTCATATTTTAACACTAAGTCTGTTCTGCCATGTCATGCTTGATAACTTTACATGATGTTATTTTTGACCACACCAGATCGGTGTCGTTCATTAAGGCTTTTTGTACAACCTTTCACATTGCTTTTGTATGTTAAGTATTAACTAGTGTATGTTTACAAATCGATGTTTTTAATGCACGTGATGGATAATATTCCAAGTTAAGTTAGATATTGACAAAATGCAACCTCATGCTCATCAACTTGGTGTTAGCCAAGCTAGTTAGTTACTTAATTTATTTTAGCACTAAGTCTGATCTGCCATGTCATTCTTACATTACGAGATGTTTATAAAAAACAACAGATCATACGGTTTCAATACAGTTCGCCTTGTGTTTAACCTGGTATAATCAATCTAATGTGTTTTTTTATATTTTGAAGGTTCCAAGAAAATCCAATCAAAATTAAGCAAAATGTGGAAATGTAAGTACTGTGTGTTTGCTTGTGACAAAAGGGGACACTTGTTAAAACATTACAGACCTAAACATGGGAGCTATGCAAGAAGCCAACCTTTCCCATGCCTGTACCAGGAATGTTTATGTACTTTTAAGACTTTTAACAGCCTTAAAATACACATATCTCGTTTTCATACAGTAAGACAGCAACAACAATCTGTAAGACAGTTTCAAGTTAAGCTTCACTGCCAGCTTTGTGATTTTCTTGAACCATGTCAGGATACTGAATATTTTGCCCACCTTCGGCGTAGACACCTCAAAGACCACCAGAGTGTTCAATGTCCATTTCAAGGCTATAGCTTTGAAAGTAGTGTATATTCTACTTTCAGTTCTTACAAATCTAAGCATCACAGAGATTACAATGAGACCATGTTTAAACCAGAGTTGATAGTAAGAATAGGGAGTAATGAAAATGAAAATGAGGACAGTATTATAGACGCTCAGGAATGTTCCCAGTAGATGATATCAGATGAACTAGACCAGGATGATGTCGGTGCAGAAGCCAGTGAGACGGAAGGTCAATATTTAGGCCAACAGTTGGAGCATAACTTAGCAGATCTTTTTTTAAAAATGCAAACCATCCTTCACATACCAGAGACTTCAGTTCAAGAAGTAATTCTACAGCTTTGCCAAAAAGTTCAGTTGTCCCAGCCACTTTTGCACAAGAATGTTAAGACTGTTCTCCAGAAACACTTCGGACATATAGGTGAATCAGTTGTGAAAGAGGTGGTTGAGACTGTGGCAGAAAACAACATATTGTTCAAGTCTTGTGAAAAAAATGGATGTCTTTCAACCAGTAAAAGAAGAGCATCATATGTCATCTGCAACTTTCCTTTGGCAATGCCTATAGAATATGTAGTTAAGAAAGGAATGAAAACAGTAGCATATGTCCCACTCTTAAAGATGCTACAGAAACTGTTGAACAAGAAAGATATTTTGGATAAGGTCATGTCACAGCAAGAACATAATCCAAATGAACATAGGACATGTCGAGATGGCTCAGGCTTTAGAGAAAATGCTCTTCTTAATTGTGATGAATTCACAATCGCACTGGGCCTATACATTGATGATTTTGAGGTAGCTAACCCTTTAGGCACATCTAAAATAAAACATAAGATGTGTGCAGTTTATTGGGTCATTACAAACTTGCCTGGAAAGTACAGATCAGCACTAAACACTATTCAGCTTGCAGTGCTATGCAACACTGAAACCGTTAAAGAGTGTGGTTATGACAAAGTACTATACCCACTTCTTTGTGATTTAGCCTCTCTTGAACAACATGGGGTCTACATTGAACGGCTTGGTAAAAGTGTTAAAGGAAGCGTGCTCTTTGTGGCAGCAGATAACCTTGGTGCCCACTCTCTTGCAGGATTTCTTTGAGAGCTTCAGAGTGGATATATTCTGCAGATTTTGCATGGCATCCAGGACTGACGCACAGCTTAAAGAGGTACGAACTGGTGCATTTCAACTCAGAGAAAAAGGTGCACACAACAGGCAGGTGCAAGAATCATTGCAGAATCCAAATGCGTGTAGAAACACCGGCGTGAGAGGACAGTGCCCACTCACATCAAATCAGGAGCATTTCCATGTCATTGGAGGTTATCCCCCTGACATATTGCACGATGTTTTTGAGGGAATTGTCCCAGTGGAGTTGTCTCTTTGCATCAAAGACCTGGTGGCAAAAAAATACATCACTTTAGATGTGCTAAATCAAACCATTAAATAATTCCCTTACACATTCTCAGACAAAACTGATAATCCTCAGGTGATTTCAAAGAGCTTCTCCTCCAGGGACACACTTGGGGGAAATGGCCATGAGTACTGGTGCCTGATTAGGCTTCTGCCTCTGCTTATTGGCCATTACATTCCAAGTGGTGACAACACATGGGAAATACTTATGCTACTCAAGGACATTGTTGCATTAGTTGTTGCACCTCATTTTACTGCTGAGTCATTATACATTCTTGACTACAAGGTGGCAGAGCATAGGGAACTTCTGCAGTCAGTGTTTCCTGACTTTAAGTTACGCCCGAAACACCACTACATTGAACATTACCCTCAGTTGATAAAGGTTCATGGTCCACTTACTGAAGTCTGGACAATGCGTTTTGAAGGAAAACATAAATTCTTCAAAAAGGTTATACGTGATGCCCAGAACTTCAAGAATGTGGCCATGACACTTGCAGTAAATCATCAGAAGGCTCTTAGCCATCAGCTAGACTGCAGTCATTTTTTTAAGCTTGCTGTGGAAATGACTAATGTCATGTCAGTGTTAGTTGCCACATTCCCAGAGAACATTCAGGAAGCAATTAGTCAGAAAGTTCCTCAGACAGAAGCACTTCTTGTTGCATCATCTGTCTGCATTAATGGAATTGATTACAAGACAGACATGATACTTTCAGCTGGCTCGTGTTCAGGGTTACCTGATTTTAAGCAGATCACTCACATTGTTGCGGTGAACACAGAAGTACTGTTTGTGTGCAAAGTCATGACATCATAGTATTCTGAACACCTTCGGTCATACGAGCTTTGCTGCCCAGACACACCATCTTTCTGTGTGCTTCAACTTGAAGACCTGAATGATATTCTTCCACTATCAGCCTATAGTGTACAAAGTAAATTGATGGTGACATTAAAGCATTTTATTCTTTGCTAACTCTCTTTTGTTCTTTCCTCTTAGATGGATTCTACTATGATTTTGAGAGTTATTATGACAGAAGTGGATATCAGGAAAATCAAACTGACTACAAAGCCATGCTCAGTTGAAGATTTGATTAGTTGCCTCACTATATACTCTGGCACTAGAGTATAACTTTACTTTGCAATTTCAAGAGCCAGATTTTGATAATGAACTTTGTAATCTGACTGATTTGTCAGAGCTCCCTCACAAACCAACTGTAAAAATCATCCCCTTGATTGAACTGATGCCACTGTCGTTAAGTGACACACAGGCATCAAATGAAGCTATAAGTGATACTGCAAGTTCAGCAGATACCACACTGATCTCCACACCACCCCAGAAACAGAAAATGCCATGGCCTGAAGTCTTTTTGATTCCAAAATTTTCTGTTGATGTGGAGTACCGGCTGCGTCAAGCAAATTTAATTTACTTAAGGGATGGAACTTTCTTAAAATTGACCAAGGAGTTGAAACACGACATTCTTCAGAAGCTGGCAGAGAACATATACTCCGTCAAAGCTTACCCAACTTCTTCTGATACACGTGATGTTGCTAAGGCATTAGTAGCGGCTCACCCATGCCTTAGAGAACCTGGATCACCTTCTGGATACTGTGGGTGGACACACAGTTTAAAAGACAAAATGGGAAATTACAGGTCAAAAATGAGGAGCCTTGGGCACACAGACGTTACGGTTAATGCTGGGAAAAGAGGAAAATATTCTGCCAGTCGTGATCCACAAGAACATTAAGAAACCCAGGAAAGGAGAAGTCAACTACCTACCTGATTGTCCAGATGGACAGGATGGCTCCAGCCTTGAAACATACAGACAGGAATTGGTGGATGAAATGAAGAAAAAAAAACGAGTGCAGTCTTCATCAGTCAGAAGATGGACCTGACACTATCTTTCAGAAGAAAAGAAGTTGTAATCGACAAACCTCCTGTAAGCCAGTTGCTTCAGCGTTGGCCAGCACTAATTTTAGAAAGTCAGGTAATGTGAAATAACTATTTTTATGTATTGTGTAACAAAAGGATTGCAACCAATCAGAATTTCCTGTTGTTAAATGTTTTTTGATGCTATTTTAGGTGTACCAAGAATTTAGCCGGGTGGTTGGGAAGAACCTTAAACAGGAGTTCTATGGCTCTCTTGATCGTCACTGTCCACAATTGATTCAGATCTTCAGGTCAAAGAGAGGTCTCACAGGCCAGATTTTGAGTGATCTTCTTCAACAACTTAAGGTATGTAAATGTAAGTTTATGACAGCATAATTTTAAAGTCAGCCTGTTACGATTTCTTCAAGACTGTTAAGCAAAACAGAGAACAATGATTAATAGACATTTCTGAAACAATTGTCTCTCTGCCTCCACTGTACCTCAGACCTCGCTGACATGAGATGTGCTTCTATAAGAGGGCTTCCAGTAATTCTTGGTGATGACCCAACTGAGTTCTTCACATCATGCTTTGTAAGTATTATTTTTTCTGGTTTTCTGGTATTTAAAACTTAAATGTACTCTAGAATGATCTCATCATTTTAATTAACTGATACTATTTTGATTATTTTGATAATAGAACACAATTTATATTAAAAAGCAGACAAACATATCATTTCAATATTTAATTTACAGATTTTTATGCACATAATAGACATTGTCACAAATCAATCATACAGGACACGCAGATAACTTAAGAGAAACTTGTTTGTTAAAAGTTCATTGATATCTTAAAGAATATTAGACAGCTAAAATTTGTTTTCATAATTTCCACTTTTATATCCAGTCTTCTGCTGACGAGGAATCATTTCAACACGTGCCACTTGGAATCCTAACCAAAGAAATTGAAGCTGTGGCACAGCATCCCCAGTCCTTCCGCCTCCATCCATCCTCTGTGTGAATTATATTGGAGGGGAATGTTGTGATGGACAATTTGGAGAACCTGCCTCAGGCCATGTGTCTTCTTTTTGGATTGACCTATGCCCTGCATCTTGACTATCCCAAGTGCATGACCAAGACATTTCATTTTATTCAGCAGGTGATGTTATGTTTGGGTAAGAAGGAGCTGAAAGGCAAAGTTTTAGCACTGTCAAATCAGCTTGCCTTGTAAGTCTTGTACGTCTTCATTTTATGTAAACTGTGCCTGTTCAGAGTTCGTCAATGTTTTTTTCCGGCATAGTAATACAAAATAAGAGTACATGTGCCTATTTAGAGTTTGTCAAATTTGTGTTATGTTAAAATAACATAAGAGTACATATTTTTGCCTCTTCACAGTTTGGCTAATGTTTACGTGTTATATTAAACAATGTAAGAGTACATGTTGTGACTTTTATGAGTTAGGCTAATGTTTATGCAACATCTTGATGTTATAATATGTAAAAGTTTGGCAAGTGTTTGTGTGGCATAGTAATTCAGTATACAAGTGTTCATACTGTGCCTTTTCAGATTTTGGAAAATGTGTATGCCTTATATTAAAGCAATAATTAATATTATTCCCCTTTAGAGCCAGGCACGTTTATCCAGTAAATACAGTGAATGTGTACATATTGTGCCTATTTAGAGCAAAGCAAAGATGCATATAATATTTCATGCATGTTACTGTTGGAAATGTTGAAATTGTGAATTCAAATAAATCCTTGTAAGATGTATTTTTTGTTGTGGCTTATTGTGCATTGAGTACATTTAAAAATACCAACTAATTTTGACTATTAAAGCAAGTTTGTGCAATTTAGTATTTTGAGTTACCTACACTGATAAATTTTAGTTATTGTAAAAGATTATGTTAGTTCAAATAACTAAAACTTTCCAATATAAATACATATAAAGGTGAAGTACTTTGAACGTAAAATATCTTGTTTGTTCAACAAGACAAAATTAACTTTTTTAGGGGAACGAGTTTCCATAACTTTTTTAAGTTGAATCAACGTGTATGGGCTTACAGTGTAATCAAAAACAAGCAAAACAGAGGTGGCCTCTTTTGTGTTCCTCCTAATGATTCCATCTTTTTGTCTTACCCTTTTCCTCTCCTTTGTTCATCTGCTCTTCTGGGCTGGTTGATAAATGACAGCTGCTATTATATGAGTATTGCAGGTCTAGCAGAAGAATGAACTGGAAAGAAATAGCAAGGCTGGAAAAAATGCATTCCCACTTTCGCTAATGTAAATTTTATTCCATCTTCACAACAAAACCGAGTACTATACAACATTATGGCAGGATGGATTTTTTTTGCTGATTCATTAAAGAGCGAAAAAGCAATTCTGTAGAAGACCAGCCCTGTGGGTTTCCTAGAGGTTTGCCTGGCACTGAAAACTCACATTACTTCTTTAAGGATAACAAAACCAGTGACTATATATGATATATATACATTTAATTTAGACAGATTGACAGATAGATAGATATGTAAACAAAGAAACTTTAGCAGTATACTGACCCAATTTTCATTGACCATTTGGTGAAGTGTAATGTTAGCTTGATCAGCATTTGGACAGAGTTGGAAGACCATCATTCAGCACATGCTGTTTCAGCACCTTGGACAGCAACTCAGCTCAGCATTAATCCTTTATAGCAGGGGTCACTAACTAGCGGACTCCGGTCCGAATGCGGACCGCGAGATGCGTCCGTCCGGACCTCAAAGACTTTTGACATAATAAAAAAAATGAACGCCTAACATTATTTTCTAATGCAATCAAATTTATAGCAGGCACATCAAGGTCCGCTCAGTAGCAGTTGGGGTCCTACAGCGCCACGGACAGTTAAATGTGGCAGTTAACATATGCGCACTGTCGCTACGTTCAGACGTCGTTGAGTGAAGAGAGTCGAGACAGACTCGCTGCACAGCACGCAGACAGATGTAACAGTCAGTGACTGAAAAACAATGTCCTTTTCAAAAGTTAGAAAAGTTGATGCCGAAAACCATGTTTTCCGAGATGAATGGGTCGAGAGATTTGCATTTATTCTTCACGAGACCGGTTTGTCTCATTTGCTCGGAGTCTGTCGCGGTTGTCAAAACTGGAAACTTTAAACGGCATTATGAAACTAGACGTGGACACTTACCCGCAGCAGTCCGAGGACACGGAAAATATATGAGCTCAAAGCCCAGTAGGAGCGATCTACACGGGTCCTCCCTCACTCACTTACCGCCCAACAACCAGCATATGAATGTTCATTAAGAATACAGTGGATCTTAGGAAAACATAACAAGCCCTTTACTGATGGGATAAAAGTAAAAAGAGTACATGGAGGCTTCGGTGAAACACGTTTAGGAGGAAAATAAAGACAAGAACTAGAATAAAATATTAAACAACCCCCCCTTTCAGCTGCACCAGACACAAGAAGAGCTGAAATGTTATCAGAGGATGATCAGTCACAACTTGATGCTGCTATTTGTTAATCTCAGTTCAGCAGAAAACAACACTTTAGTTTTCTTTTAAAGTTGTTCATGTTGAAATGAATGTATGTTCAGTGCAGGTTTAGAGATTAGGGCATTTTGCACATGTTCCTTCATTATATTGTTGTCAGACATTGTTATGCCATCGTATAGATATAAAAAAACATCTATTCATATTTTGAGGTATTTAATTGTCCGGACCTCGGCTGGTAAGGAGGGTTCGTTTACTGGACCTCAAGCAATTTTAGTTGAAGACTCCTGCTTTATAGTAATAAAGTTGAGTTGAGTATAGTGCAATATACGTTTCTGAATATTCAGAATAATTTTAGTACCATGTTCTGTTGATGTCTGTGTATTTGTGAATAGTCACAAAATAACTCATTAATACTATTTTCATAAAACGTCTTAACAGGTGTGACCTTTAATCAGGAATTTGTTTGTAAATAGTGCCATGATTAGCAAAACAAACACAAAATATGTAAAAACAGCTGTATTTTTCTTATCCATGAATGTAATGAATTCATTTTTTTGATTGTGTGTGAATAATGTTTAAATGTTTAGTTTAGAAAGCACCTTCCTTAAGATAAGGATGCTATTCTTTATACAAAGAATAAAGACAACTGAGAGAAAAATAATCAATCAGGGTAATCAAATAGACATAAAAGAAATAATCAATCAATCAATCAATCAATCAATCAATCAATCAATCAATCAATCAAAACAATAATCATAATAATAAATGCCTTCATGACATTGATTCACATGCTGGGTGTCATTTATTTCTCAACCACAAGTGTTGACATTTTTTCTTGCCATACCCCATAAACAACTCTACTGATTATCCCTGACATTGCCCTTAATCACATGAGGAAACCTCAACCCTCTATACTGTATTTATTTGCATGAGTCATGAAGCCTGGCATTTATAACCAGATTTAAAATGCACATGTCATCAAAGGAAGCACAAATAATAGCAACACTTATTATGAGATGTGAGTCACATCATGTACTGTTTCTGTGTATCACAATGTATACCGTGGTTTAGTTAACAGCAATGAATTCATTTTTTACCAAGATTCTGATATAAGAATAGGGTCAGTTCAATATCAGTTTGATAACAGCAGGTAACACACACATACACATGTAAAATGAGTCAGTGAGAAGCACTTTTGTTTTAAAAGCGAACACAGTTTGCGGATGCTGTTCAACAACACTCTCCCATGGTCGACAATCTATTGATATCTCAGCATGCAACAAGCCCCAACAGAAACAGAGGCATCGACCTCCCCAACCCCCTCCTGTGCCAGGAGGTATTGAAGTGAGGGAGCAGACAGGAGACTATTTCCAATAGTCACAATGGAAAATACGGAACTAATGGGCCAGATTCCTGAATATAATTCTATGGAAGGGAAATAAGAGAGTAAATAAATCATACACTCTAAAAAAATAGTGCTACTGTATATAGCACTAAAACTGGTTCTTGGTTCGTAATCATAGGGGAACCACTTTTAGTGCTATATAGAACCATATGTTGGTGCTTCAGTGGTTCGCTAAAGAAACATACAGGGGCTTAACAAGTCCTTTATACGGAAACAGTGCTATACAGCACCTCGGTCACCCCAAAGAACCCCTGAAGAACCACTGAAGCACCAATACGGTGCTATATAGCACTTAAAGTGGTTCCCCTTTAACCACTTTTAGTGCTATATAGCACCATTTTTTTTTTGAGTATATGGTCAGAGAATACACAGACTAAAATGTCATTATAAATGCGTTCTTAGAAATGATGTTTTGAATAGTAATAATAGAGTGAACACACATTGCAGAGTGTACAGTATATATCATAATACTTTATATAACATTTAAACTTTCAAATTACTTATCTAAGTATTAGTAAAATTGATAAAGATTTCTGATATGGAAAGTTGTGGTGTGCCCTGCTATTCGATCTAAACCTCTTTCAAACATTTTAATAATTCTTTTGTATTATTTTGGTCATTATTTTATGACCTCAAATTAATTGGAAGACTACATTGTATATCTGCACTTAAAAAAAAGATCTGTCACGCTGTAGAAACTTTTAAAATGAGCTAATGAAGGGATATATATATATATATATTATCATTTAAAGTTTTGTCCACACAGAAAAAAATGTTATTATTATCGATTCAAGTTCAGGCATTTCATTTCATGAAGTAGCTTATGTCTTGCAGTTGATAAAAAAAGTTATAATAAATTGTAGAGTTAAGTAGGTCAGTTTGCTGATTTCTATCATTTCTACGATATATTTTCCAAGAAATACACTTGTGTAGCCTATATGCAAGTTATACCTTTCAATTTTCAATTCAATTTTATTTATATAGCGCTTTCACCATTTTTCATTGTTGCAAAGCAGCTTTACACATTATAATTAAAATATAATAATAGTAATATATGAATAAATAAAATAAAGATAAGTGATATTATTGCAAGATTTTCTCTATGCAATGTGCATTGATGAAATTTAACAGAAAAAAATACTATGCTGGATTGAAACTGTAAGACGTGCTATTGATTGATTTAATTATTTAATTGAAGTATATTTTTAAACATTACCAGTACTGAGAACAATTTGCAATAATACCATAACATGCAAACAGAATGTATATGTTAAGATTAAATGCACAAGTTTAAAGTTATAAATTCTAAAAAATAAAATCAGCAGTCTCAGTGAGTAAACCAGTGGGGACATTCCAGTGGGGACATTCATAACAACTGAATTTTTAAAACTTACAAACTTATTTGACTTCTTTCACATATGAACAAAGTTGTAATTGAGAATAATCAGAGATTTGGCTTGTTATTATTAATGTTTTACTGAGTTCAGTTTGAAGCGAGTGTGGTTTCACTAGCACATTTACAATTTTCTTACAGTACCAAACCCGGTTTCACTAGCACATTTACAATTTTCTTACAGTACCAAACTACAGTACTTACAGCACCAAACTATAATAAACACATAATATGTTCTTAAGGAATACAAAAAGCTGTATAGGAAGATTTAAAGTTCTATGTCACACAGACATCAACAACCAGCACATGAAAGTCAAAAGTGGTGAGAATGAACGAATATAATTCGATTTATGCTGCAAATGCAATGCATGATGGGATAACATTTTGATGCTATACCCAGCATTCATTGCAGCACAAATAATGCTAATTTCATAAGGCATAAAAGCATAATACTTATAATAACTGTTTAAAAAAAACACACTAACCCTCTCTCTTTCTCTCAACGGGTATTGGTCTAGCTTTTGTTGAAACTAGTAACTTTGTATTAGCAGCTATTGTATTATTGCTCCTGCATGACATATCGTTTATTGCTCCCTGAACTCTCTGTAAGTCACTTTGGATAAAAGCATCTGCTAAAAGACTAAATGTAAATGTTATAAAAGTTCAACAGTATGAGGCAATCGATTTCAATGGTTTGAGTTCTCTGAACTTTTCAGGTTTTACAGTGCTTGTATCACCCTGAATGGGTTTATTTTGTGATAACAACAGCATGAATGTACATTTGACCACTTATTGCATCACTACTTTCCAATGAGTAAAGAATTAGACTCAAAATATTGATTTGAAATATGTTGGTGCTTGTTTTAGTTTAGTTGTTTAGTATACGTTACATGTGAAAAAAGACAAAGTTAAATATTTGTAGAACTGGTCAAGATGATTCACAGTACCCAGATGAGAGGTCCATCATCAGTATAACACAAACATTATCAGTGAATAAAATCACTTTGATTGTTGTGACCGACCAATCAGAATCAAGTAGGAGAGCTGCGAAATAAGACAGGTATGCCATAAGCAAGCTATATATAAAGAAAGTCAGAAAGCAGAACAAACACATCACTTTGGATCAGCACATCAAAGGATCAGCTTTCCTGAGCCAGTTTAATGTGTGAAGGTTGAATCAAAAGAGCAGGGTTCTGACCTGTTCACACAAACATTATGATAAAGTTAGGCTCGGTGGCCCTGATGTACAGTAGAGAAGAGCTTTTCAAGGAACCCTCTGAAGCATTTTTATCTCATTGGATTTCACTGCTGCAAATGTGTCACATGCTCTCTGATGATAAAAATGTAGTAGTATTTATGTGGTCATGTATAGTGGAAAAGAGATAAAAGTGTGCATGCATGTGTGAGTAAGAGAGACTGCCACTGCAAACGTCCTCAACCAAATGGGAAAACATTCAATTGAGTTGTGCTCTACTCTATAAAATATCCTACAAGTATACCAAATCACCACAAATAATTAATGTCAGGCAGATTATGCACATATAAACTAATCCTAAACATATAAACACAGTGTCCTCCACTTATATAGCATATCTTGCAATACTACAAGTTGAAAACTGCAATGCTATCTGTCCTCCAAAACCCACACCACTGTAGACTATATACAGTGACAGATACAACAAAATAAATAAATAAAATAACAGAGAGCCACATTGACAAGGTACAGACTCACGATAAAAAAAAACTGGCAGACATGAAAAGTAATGGTTGCAAAGAAACAAAGGTGTCCACACTTTATGGCAGAATACACAGAATTTACTTGAAAAGTTTAATAACTAATGTAATCAGGTATATCAAACATTTGATAACTAAACTAAACAATGAAGATCTTCTTATTCCCATGGCATATATTTAGTAGTGATGTTACAACCGTAGTTTAATATTTGGCAACTGGATTGTTAGTCTAAATCTCCCTGCATATACAAGTGTTTTTTGATGTGTATTTATTTATATATTTGTTTTTCTCTTTTTCCTCCATTTCTGCCAAAGCACCTGCTGCCATAATAGAATGTATATTATAAAACGGTCAGTTCTGGTCCTTGATTGTGATTGGCTGAGCGGAGTTCTAAGCCGTTATAAAATACCTCAATATATAACGGCTGACCGCACCACATAGCCTAAATATCATTTTATTTACTTTATTAAAAGAAACCTTGCTAAGCATATGGAATAACAGTTTTATAAAAGCAATAAGCCCCGCGAAGCAGTGGGTTACAGTGCATTTTATAACAGCTACGGGGTTTTAGGCACTCCGCTTCGTGTCGTGCCACAACGCCCTTAGCTGTTATAAAATGCACTGTAACCCACTGCTTCGCGGGGCTTATTGCTTTAATATAATTAATTCTCTTATCAAGCCTGTGTGAATAAAGGATGCTACAACCTTATGTCTGATTTCCCCTGCTTTTACTTACAGGAAAATTGCAGCGCAATATCCTTATTTTTCTTTGATAAAAATATTTGATCTGTTGTTGCATTTTGATATTTCATACAACAGTCTGTTTATCATAGGAGTGTTGTATCTGTGCTCTGATTTCTTCCTCTATATACTGTATGTACAAATATATTCTGTTTAAAATACATATTGTGATCCAAAACTATGTCTTGGTAAGAACACTGGTTAACTATTGTGGATGTAACAATATCAAAATCTCACTGTACGGTAATACCTCGGTATAAAGTCCACAGTACGGTTTTTATTGCGGTATTTTGGGTGACAAATGATGACTTGGAAACGTGCCATAAGCATAACTGTTGCTTAGAGGTATAAGTTATAGTATGAGATGGGTCGAATGACCTAAAATAATTGCACCAGATGGACATTGTTAAAGGTTATTATTTATAAAAATCTATTATTTTTTCTAACATTCTCTATGTTAAGCCCGGAAGACCTATCGTTTCATACAGTCATGTGACCACGATAATATTGAGACAATTTTGCTATTGCGATAACACGATATCGATAATATTGTTACATCCCTATTAACTATATTTGCTTTTTGTTTCAGTAGATAATGGTGCTTAATTATAAAGGAAATACGTTTCAGTAAAATAACTAAATATTGAAATGTCATATGAAATCTACCTAAATATATACACAATAAAAAGGCTTTTATTTAATAATATAATATATGTCTGAATGGTGATTTACAAGCATGCGTCATCTGATAAGACTGTCTTTTTAACAGAACAGAAGAATCACTCGTCCAGCAAGGGTTGACAGTTTCTAAGATGATAAAAACGCTTTTATGTTTGAAATGAGGTCATCCATACCAAAAGTCTCTTCCACAACTGTGTTCTGTTGGCCTGGGTAAGGGTAGGTTCCCAGAGTGTTGATAAAATCCTAACAAAGACTGACATTGTGGATAAATGTAGTCCACACACACTGCCCCTCCGGCGTTGCAGTGAATAGAGTTACAGAATGTGTGAAAAGCGACATCTCTCCTGGAATCAGCTCCCTCTGTTTTATATATATCACTGTCACATTATTCCTTCCTAAACCTTCATTGTTTTCTTTCCTTATCATTGTCCTCTCTTTAAGCTTAATATCTTTACTAACCATTATTTCCCTGCTGGTCTCCAGAGTCTTTTAAAATGACCTTAAATAAAGCAAGCTCATTTCCCTACAGACCTGCATATTATACACTCCCTGCTGGCAGTCAGGTGACAGTCCTGTATCTGACCAATCAAATTGTTCCCAGGATGGGCTTTCTGCGCTCTGGTCATGCAGGGGTGACTCATTTTTACGTAAACTGTGGACATGGCCGGTGGGCAACCTTAGGCATTTCCTCCCCGTCTGTCTCGCCGTGAATAAGCAAAAGCAACAGACAGTTACCGGTGCACACATACAATCTATTTTACTGTTATATAATGTTTGAGTTTTTACAGTTTA
The DNA here is from genome assembly GCF_024868665.1 of Triplophysa rosa. Classification (NCBI taxonomy): domain Eukaryota; kingdom Metazoa; phylum Chordata; class Actinopteri; order Cypriniformes; family Nemacheilidae; genus Triplophysa; species Triplophysa rosa. The sequence continues at coordinate 17,531,565 of NC_079893.1, read as the reverse complement.
TTTAAATCATGCATATTCCAGACATGCTAAAGAAACTGGCCTTGCCAGTACAATATAATGATTACCATTTGACTGGGGGAAAACACTTATTAGGTTCTGCCTGTAATTTATGTGTGATGCAAAATGACTTGGGAATCAGTCCTTACAAGGTGTTTGCATGTGTCAGTAGGGCTATCACGATTATGAAATTTGACTGACGATTAATTGTCTAATAAATCATTGCGATTATGACGATTAATTGTCTGTTTTGGGGCTTTGACGATTATGACGATTAATTGTCTGTTTTTGAGCTTTGACATTTAATTCTCATACATTTTTGATTCAGCGATTGAAACGACCATATTGTTCCGAATACAAAACTATGTTTTTTTCTTGGAAATACATCGGAAAAAATTGGGTCATCATATATTTAAGGTTTAGGCTTTTACCTGTCAATAATACAACAGCCAAATACTTGTAAATTAAGTAAATTGATCAGGTGTGAATTGAAGCCACCATTAAAATACTATCAGTCATAGAAAAGCTTCTAGTCTGTTTTTTTTCCTCACTTGCAAGACTACAATAACATTTTACTTGTGTGTTAATGACATTTTGGAAGACTGGTTTTCACACTGAGATTTGCTTAAATAATATTAAATTGTACTGCATGTAATCTGTATATGTTTTTTGTTTTTTTAAGTGATTGTGTTGTGGTGGTACATTTTACAAGTATTACCATGTATTAGTAACAATATATACACTAAAATATGCAATATGCAGATGCACTACAGCTCGCCCTAGTGTCTTCTATAGAGGTGCAATAATTGCGATGATCTGAAACCATCGCGATGAGGTCAAACAATCGCGATGAGACGATTATCGTGACAGCCCTATGTGTCTGCATTGAAACGCTCAGAGAGAGGTCACACACCTGGCGTTTCAAGCAAATTTGGTTGGGCTTAGGCCAGTGCAGGATTGAGGTCTACAGTTTGCGTAACGTTGCAGTGGTCAAAACCAATGATGATGACAATAATACTTGCAACAAGAGCAAGAAACTCAATACACCCCATTATATCACACATATGGCATAAAATCTGGTATTACAGTATAAAAGTACCATTCAAGATGACCAGGGGCCTCATTTATCAACAGTGCGTATGCACAGATATGTGCGTAGTGAGTGCGTAAGAACAGATTCACGCAAAGTGTGGGATTTACCAAATTGTACTAATACGTAGAAATATAAGCACACCTCTGAGCATGCTTATGCAGAGAATTTAGTGGTAGAATGGTGATACTACAAAAAAGAAAGCGCCACCGTGTGTTTCATGTGATCTTTTTTGCAAATACTCGATTAGTAATTTCATAGTTCGAAGTACACATTTGTGTGTGAAACAGTATAAAAGACAAGACAAGGCTTGTTCGACTTGATGCATTAAGTTAAAAGACTGCAGTGATCTGTTTAATGACAGCACAGAATACATTCACATGATTTATAAAGGGAGGTGTTGTAACCATGGTAAATTGGAGGCGTTTCTGAATGCTAATGGCCGAGCATGGTACTTGCACATGTGGGATTTATCAACAATGATCGCTTACTCATGTGCCTAAGAAGTGCGTGCGCACGTTTGATAAATACAGATTTTGTACTTACACACATTCTAAATTTCATTCGTACGACAAAATATTGAACCTTTTCTACGCACTTTTGATAAATGAGGCCCCTGCAGTTTTACTGGTTGTTATGGGGGAATAACTGTCCTTACTGTGCCATGACTGACCAATTAAAATCAAGTATTCCAGTAATATTTTTTTTATATAACCGTTTTCAAGATTATGTCTCTTTAAATGAAAAGTATTTGTACAAATGGTGTGTTAAAGAGAGCATTACAGTAAAGTTTTTTTTTTAGAAATCTCATATTTATTAGTGTAAATGTCATACTCCAACACTCCTGAGTCATTTGGTATAACATCAGAGAGGTCAATGATAAAAACAAGACTTTGTTCATCCAGACATTTACACAATAGAAAAATCACAAAGGTTTTCTTCACTCTTCATTCAAGTATGTTTCTCAATGGAGGTACAGTCTATTCACATACAGCACGTACACATGTTCTCACAAGTGCACTCAAGTTCTTTGTCAAAATCATGATGCTTAATGGGTCTCATTAATTATTTTTTCAAAACAATCAAATCAACAAATTAGTGATTCACAATTTTTGTTAATGCTAGTTAATGTCAATACAATTATTAGTTCATGGTAAATTAATAAATTAAATGACATGTAAAAGGCCTTCTTGGAACGGAAACTCCTACAGAAAGAAAAGCTTCCCAGAATACCCCATCTTTGAGGATGAAAGGACATGGCATATACAGAGGAAGTGGATGCCAGAAAAAAAACTTTTCTTGCTACCGGAGGGGAAGGTTGAAGGAGATGGGCTTGAGTTCTCTGAGGAGTTGGAGAGCACTGAAGAGGGGAGAGTGAACATGCTAACTCCAGCTCTGTGAAGGCGGAAACGGTCATAAAATGAAAGAAAACTGTGTTCTCGGATCCGCGTTATTGGATTATGCCACGTGGTTGGAACTCAAAAATCTCATTGGGAATTTATTAAAGCTCTCCTAGGAGTAAAGGTAACGGTAATAGAACTCACATACGGTTGAGCGGGATTGTTAAACCATCACATACTGTAAATACGAACCATGACAGCAAAGTTGTGAACATGTTGAAAGCTGTACCGAATAAAAGATGTATACACCTAGACACATGTAGAAAGAACACAAATGCATGAGATGGCACAAATATAAATTGGATAAAATTAAACAATACACACTGTAATTGGTTCAAATGCAAAATGTCAATACAGCTTTTTGGTTTAACTAAGCCTAATTGAGCCGAATAGTCAAATTTAGTTTGGGTGTCACTCGGGTGATCATTCGGACAGAAATGAGATTCAGCATTGTAACTGTCCGAAACAATGATGCCAGGACAAGAAAAACATTATTTTTTGCACCTGGATGAGAAATCCACAGATAACAGAGATAGAGCTAGTTTCTTCTGTTTTTTTTTTTACTGCATGAGCCTTGCTGCAGCTTGATTTTATATTTCATAAACTCACGAGATATAGTATAGCAATATTCTAATCACTCTGGTTATTACTGTCATTGGTAGGCTGGGAGTCCAAAGAGCTCTGGTCTAAAATCTTCCATGCTTCTGAGTACCAAGGTGGCCTCCTGGGTAAGGCTGCGGTCCAGGTTATCATCTGGGATCATCACCACCTGCATCCCGGCTGCCAGGCCTGCCTTTACCCCATTTGGAGCATCTTCAAACACCAGACACTGTGGAGGGAGAACCAGAACCGACTATTAAATTAATGCATCTGAATACTCAAGATTTTCACCATATTTAGAGAAATTCTGCACATTTCTGTCTGGGAATAGAAGCAGGAGGTGGTAAATCTAATGCATTTGTATAAGTACTCTTTGATAGTAGACAGAGGATATTACTGAACAAGAAGAAACTTTCCTGCAAAGCTATAAAAACTGTACAAGTGTAGCTGCTTTTAACACAAAGCGTTGTCACACCAAATATTAATCTGATGTTGTTAATAGAAGTTAATGAATAAATAAATACATTTATAAAGCATTTCCATTTCACAGAATTTTTACACAAGTACCTAAAACATTTCACAGTACTGTAGCTTTTCAGGTAGGTTTCTTATAGCATCTTGGAGACATTTCAACAGCTCTTGTGGTCTGACTCTTTTTTTTCTTTCTTCATGTAAAAATAGATGGAATTGATAGTGAGACCAAATATCCATGTAAAGCACCAGCTGTTGTCAAACTCCTTGTGCATTCTAAACCCTCACTAGACTAATAAAAAATGTCAAAAGAAAAGTTTGAAAATGTAAACCGATATTTCCTACGAATAGACTACAGCATAGGATATATAGGGGGTGAAACTACTAACATGCCCAAGACTTTTGCACAGTATTGTATATAAACAAGCGGTATTTTGAATATGGTATTTTGGTGTTTTGAAAGTCATGCTGAGAGATATGAAAAAGGTTGTGCTGGGTGACACAAAAAGGGGGAAATTCATGTCCATAAACACAAATCAATAAATTATGAATTCATGACTATGTGAATTCATATGTTCATATGTTCATTCATATTCATTCAACTCAAGTTCATATGTTCATTCATATTCATATTCATATGTTCATATGAATGTCTGTCATGAGACTTGGTTGCATATGCTGGACATAGCTTTTCTATGCTGACACTGATATCTAGAGATCACGATAACTGATGGCCAGTTCAATGCCAATATACAATTTAAGGATGACACAATACAAACTGTAAAATTGAAAGACAAATTTTAAATTTAATTTAATAAGCAATTAAATAAGAGGCATTTACTTACAATCAACAAAAATACTATAAATCAGAAAATCCATTGACATAGTGTCATGACAGAACCACGGGAGACCCAAGTGCGGGGGGGGGAAACAGAGTCTTTATTTGTCACAGGTGAAGGCAAGGGAAAATATAAATACAGGTCGCGAGCTTCTCCCTCCAGGGAAGCAGAGAGACCGAACGGAGAGTCGAGGATGGGCTGCCGGTGCTGAGATGGGCGGAAGCGACTGGTGGCCTCACTCGACTCAGAGTCCACGTAGCCTGAGAGGTGAGAAGCTGCGCCTGGAGATGTAGTCGGTTAGTTCTCTCAAGAAGACCGCTGACTGTGATGACCACTGACCGGAGCGCTAATGCAAACTGCTGGGGAAGACAGATCAGAAGGAGAAGCGAAAAGAACAAGGAAGGTGAATATAAATACCAAGAAGCAAGACTTGACTTTGACTAAGGTGGAATCTCTCCAGTGAGAAAACACAAAACGAGGAACACTTCTTCAGGAGAGCCGCAGCAACCCCTGGGGCAGTCTGGGCAGACAAAATCTACAACGAACAGACACTGGACAACAAACACAGAGGGAATTATAAAGAGAACGTAACGAGGAGAGTAATTAAGGGAACGATGAAGTCTAACGAGTGAAGAGCCAACAGGCGTGTGAGCACGGAGTGGAAAAACACCAGTGCAAGAGAAGTCATACGAAAACACGAGGGTGGGGCAAATGACGCAGACACAAGCACGAGGCCGGCCGAAGCACGGTGACAGCCATGTGCTCGACAAAAAACAAAACAATCCCCGTGCCAGGTGATGACCCGACCAAACCTTAACACATAGCTGTCTCCAGGGAGAAATTTCACTTAATTAATCACAAATTAGCCAAATATGGAATAATGAGCCTAGACGATATTTTAGTTAGGACAAAAGCCATCAGAGAGTCAACATGTTTTATTAGGAAACAAGAACAGTCTCAACATTCCGTTCCTCTCATCACATACAGGAACAAAACAAAAAAGGCACTTGAGTTTCCATGAATGGCCCTAATTGACTAAAGTCACTAACCAGTTTTGCCATAAGTGGAAGAACCTCACAAAGGCCAGCGGAAGCACTGAGCTCCCTTTGGAGAGTAAAGCTAAGCTAATTCCCTTATGCCGGCGGCACAATTACAACTTCGCATAAAGGCCGGCAAATTACCCATAATTACTAAAGCACGCATTTTTTGTGAAAAGAAAGGAAGTAAAAAAGCTAGAGGACAAAAGCTCAGCGCAGCAGCCAATTGCTTTTTCACTGTCAGCAATTTGAAGTGGAGCATCTTGTTGGATTAGAAACGGTCCAGGACATCTAATTTCAGTATTCAGTAATTAGTCATAGCTGGCGTATGAGAAGGCTTAAGATCAACACGTCACTTGCACAGACAGCTGGGGATGAGAGGGTGTGACAACAGTCTCAAACACCTCCAATTAAGACAGTGAATCAGCGTTTTACAGCCCGATTTGCTTCACACTTCAGAACATGCAAAAGTTAAACGGTAGACATTGTTTTTTGTTCGTAAGGACACAATTTATTAAAAACCCATCTTGGCCTACATTCTTCAAAATATATTATTTTGTGTTCAACAGAACAAAAAAAAAATAAAGTAATTTTCCTACTATGGTAGTCAATGGGGTCTAAGAACTGTTAGGTTATAAGTAATTCTTCCAAATATCTTTCTCTGTGTTCATCAGAACAGCTAATTTTATACAGATTTGAAACCACTCAAAGGTGAGTAAATGATGACAGAATTTTCATTTTTGGGTGAACTATCCCTTTAAAGGTATATAGGTTTTGTTTGCTGCACGTGTTGCAATGTATTTGATTATTTTTCAATGTTTTTGATGAGTTTTCAATGTTCAATGTGTTCATATTATGGCAGTAAATTATTTAAATATAAATATGTATTAAAATTAAAGAACTGCAATCTAAATGTCTGGTTATTTCTAAAACAAAAGTACATATTTCTAGAAATATCAAGTTCTAAATCAGCGGTTCTTAACCCTGGTCCTCTTGAATCTTACATACGCTCCTTTCAAAGTGGAATCATGGCAGAATATTCAATGATGTTCCTTCGCATGGCACTTACAGTCGTATTGAACTAACCTCTGAACAGAATAAGAGAACATACAAAATTTGCAGAGAGGTGGGTCGCTACACTGTAAAAACAAAGGTGCCTCAAATATCCTGTTGTTTACTCAAAGAACCTTAAACTGTAATTTAAGTGCTTCAATGCTCATTTTCTCATAATAGGGTTATTGGTGGAACCATCTATAGTCTTTGTGGTCCTTCCAGGAACTTATACGATTCTTGAATAACCCCATATTCAGTTCTGGAGTCACATTTTCACTACACTGGGACCTCAAAGTGCTTTGCGGGTTATTGAAGGAACTCAAATTAAAAAAAAAATGGTTCTTGTAAGATCTGTAAACTTGTAAGTGGTTCCTGGAGAATTTCTCTTGTACAAGACAGTATCTAGAGGAACCCCCAAAAATTCTGCATGAAATTTTTAGTGTCTGATCATTTTGATGTTTTATGAGAATAAGAATAGTCCAACGTTTGGTTTTTGGCCCCTGCTAAGTGAACACACATTTTAAAATCATGCACATGATTAGAAAAGGCTAAAAAATATATCAAGCTTTTAATTATTTTATATTTATTACAATTGATATTAAATTAATTGGAGACTAAACATTTTTATTCTATAAGCGGATCCTAAGTCACTGAAATCTTTTGAAAATGTAAACGTTGTTGTGCTTTCCATTCAAACAAACTGCAGCTGCTCTGTGTGTTTATTGAGCAGTCTAGCCCTCCACAGTACTGTGGCGCTGTTGGCCCAATGTCGCAGCGTCAATGCATGTGCCATGTGGCGCTTTCGTTAGTATGTGTGTTTAACTTTTTCCAGCACTGCGCAGACCGATCACCTTATGACAAAACGCATACGGCATTAGAATAGCATCTCTAAAGCATACAGAGCAGTCAGTTCACAAATAGCTCTCACTGTGCTTTGATGTCATACGCCGATCCGTCTGCGATCAAACATCCCGTCACAGGCGGGAATTCAAAATAACGGATCGTGACAACCTCTCGACTGACCCATTGGAGGTAAAGTCAAGATATATAAATAACTTAAAAATACTTAACTATATAAATGTATACTGATACTCTGACACGTCTAATTGTATGGCCGTTTTTGGCTGTTTAAAGTAAACAGTTTATTTACACAGTGAAGGCAGCGCTTGTTTTAGTAAATAAACTACCGAGATGCTAACGAATATAAGTTAATTATGAAGCTTGTGGGGCTAATGTTAGATGGGTAACGCTAGTGTTAAATGACAAACAATGACTTTTAGCCACTTTTAGTGAATGTATAGCTCTTTTTTTACATATTGTTTGTGTTGAATGGTTTCCCCACCCATGTTAAATAAATTGTCTGTAATTAAATATTTTTATCATATTCAGTTATATTTTTATCCTTTTTCCTCAGAATTTTTCTGTATTTTCCAGTTGAGCAGACAAAAAAAGTAAGTATTATATTTATTATGATATTATGATGTTATTTGTTATATTTGCACATGTAAAAATACTCACTGATAACGAACAAATCTGAATAAAGTGGATTATTACAGTTGTTGCTATAAATAGCCTATTGTACTCCTTAACCATAGACCAAAGCAGTGACTTCCAGGTATTTTAATATTTTGTTTATTGTTACATTTGTAGACAAATTTGTGATGTGCTAAATGACTAAATGTAACATTTTATGAGACTTTATCTAAATCCCTCTTTTTGTCTCCATGTCTTATTCCCAGGGACACCCAAGGCCAACAGACCCAGCTCCAGCCCACCCTGATGCTCATCCTTGCACTGCCTGGGACACCTAAGGCCAACAGCCGCAGCTCCTGTTCTCTTTTGCCATAAATACATATCTACTTTAGCAATACAAAATTGTGAAATGCACTATAGAAATAATTTTAACGCTGCCTACATGGATCCTCACACCACCTGGTAATATCAGGAAACCCATTTGGATAGAACAGCATTGTTTTTTTCTTGCTCGCAAGGATTTGCTTTTTGGCAAATACAACTTTACCATTGGTGTAAGCTTTACTATGAGACTACGTTTTTGCTTGACTTTTTTACTATTGTACTTTTGTACAAAGTACCTGAAATATTTCTGTATTTATATTTAAAGTTAAGGAAAATTATTTGGTTCGTTTTGTTAGGGTGAATTTATAACAATATCACCAACAAAATATTAATTATACATTTGATTTCATGAATTTAGAATTGTACAATATTGACTATTCTGTGAATATTTATTCAATGTAAATTGTTATTGTTTATCAATAAACCTTGCTTTGTATTTGGTTTTAGAATTTATACTTATTAAAATATTGTGAATAGCAAATATAAACTGTGAAATGGTGCCTTGAAGCACCCAAGATGGTTCCAGACCATTTTAATAAAAGGGATCCCCAAGAAGCCTTGAGGGTTCCTCAGAGAAACGCCCTTCATTAAGCGGTGCCTTGAGTTTCCCCTGAGTGTTCCGCCAGCGTGGCAATGTGAAGAACCCCAAATGGTTCCTCAAAGAACCTTTAATTTTTACAGTGTAGGACCAGGATTAGGAACCACTGCTCTAGATTATTGTATTGGATCTAAATATTGTATATAAAGACGTCTTCTAAAGATCTGGAGATCTTGAAAACATCTGCTGTTTAAAAACTGCTAAAAATCTGCTAAACATCTTAGAAAGAGCAGTTCCCTTTCTGTCGGTCTCTCGACGTTGTGTCGAACCGACAGAATGGGGTTTGTCTTGAGAACCTATCATCTTCTGAGTATTTAGAAAAGGCCAATGAAAATTGGCGAATGAAATTTGCATGCTCATTCATTCACCTTTTGTTCTTCAGAGCCTACACATCTGATGAGCAGCTCCAGATCTTCGCTGATCTTCCAGATCTTCGCTGATCTTCCAGTTCTTCGCTGGTATCCTGCTGGAATCTACGACGTGGTGCAGCGGACGGTCCCTTCCTGCAGCGACTTTCCCCTGGGCGTCTCGGCAGTTCCAGAAGTGTCTGAGCACTTTTTTTCTAAAAGAGCAAATTTCTCCAGCGTGGCATGTCCCGCTGTTCTCTTGGGTGCGACGCGCTCATTGAGGAAGGGGATGGACACGATGTCTGTCTCACGTGTTTGGGTCTCCAGCACGCTGAGGCAGCCTTCGTGGATACATCTTGCCCGCACTGCGGGAAGATGCCTATCCAGACGTTGCGGTCACGGGTGGCTGTATTCTTTATGGGTAAAGCCACCACCTCGTCTGTTACCCGATCCGTGACGGCAGTGACTACGGCCCTGCCGCCCGTTTCCGTTAACACCGGGGGTGATATGGGGATCACCGTGAACGTTAGACCGCCAGCCACAGGCTCACGGACCGTTCACGCCCCGTCACGCTTGTCTGACCATCCCTTAAGAGACGGTCCTACCCCGTCTTGTTCCTCCGTCACGTACTCGGGAGTGCGTGACGAAGATGAGATGTCGATCACAGCATCGGAGGGCGACCTCTTGGCATCCGACCCCGACGATTCCTCGGAGCTCCCTCCCCCGGGGGGACGAGCCCAGGAAGAGGCGGACGTTGAGATGTCAACCATGCTCTTCCGGGCCGCCGCGAGCATTGGGCTGCAGTGCACAGCACCGCCTTTACCCCAGCGCTCGCGGTTGGATACGTGGTACCTGGGGTCTGAGCGCGGCTCCAAGCCGCGCCCAGCGCCGGTCCCGTATTTCCCGGAGGTACATGAGGAGCTGAGTAAGACTTGGAACGCGCCCCTCACGGCTCGTTCCAGTCAGAAAGGCTCAGTCGCCCTTACTTCCCTCGATGGTGGGGCGGCCAGGGGCTATGTCGAGATCCCCCAGGTGGAGCGTGCTGTCGCGGTGCACCTATGCCCGCAGACAGCGGCCACCTGGAGGGCTCGGCCTAGACTCCCATCCAAGGCGTGTAAGTTTTCGGCATCGCTGGTGTCGAAGGCTTACATGGCTGCGGGTCAGGCCGCCTCCTCCCTCCACGCCATGGCCATCCTGCAGGTCCACCAGGCCAAGGCGTTGAAGGAGCTCCACGAGGGTAAGACCGACCCAACGGTTATGCAGGAACTCCGTACCGCCACCGATCTCGCTCTACGGGCGACTAAGGTGACGGCACGGGCCTTGGGTCGGGCGATGTCCACCATGGTGGTCCAAGAGAGGCACCTCTGGCTCAACCTTGCGCAGATGCGGGACGCTGAGAAGGTTCGCTTTCTCGACGCCCCCATCTCGCAGGGAGGGCTGTTTGGTGACACCGTTGAGGATTTCTCTCAGCAGTTCTCAACGGTGAAGAAGCAGACGGAGGCTATCAAGCACATCTTGCCCCGCCGTGACTCGGCCGTCGTCAGGCCTCCGAGATCCCGAGCGGCGTCTGCTTCCCGGCAGCCCCGGACCTCTTCGACTCCGGATCCGGCTCCAGTGCCCCCTTCTCAGGCTGCCTCCCGGAGAAGGACGTCGAAGAGGAAACCGCCTCCCCGTCAGCAGCCGTCGCGGAAGCAGAAGCGGCCCTGACGGAGAGACCCCAGGGAGATTGAGATTACCATCGGGCCCGATTCCAGCCACCACATCGATGGATCGGATAGGGACGGTTCCTGCCCCGTCCTACCATCAGCTGGTCCCCCCGGGGGGCCAGCGCCCACTTCCTCACGAAAAGAGTTTCCTCTCTCTCTGGGTTGTCACAGCCATTCCCACCCTCTGGTCGACGGTGGACGGCAACTCGACATTGCGTCATGGCGAAGCGCAATGTCGAGTATAAACACTGGCCTTCAGCACTCTCAGACAGACAGTGCGTCGAGCCAGGCAATCGTCAGGCAGGAAAAACAGCAGAGCCGATCTCCTCCGAACCACCCTCCGGGGGGGACGATGAAGCAGATCAAACCTCTAGTCCCCCTGTCACAGTTTCTGGGTGCCTGGTCTCAGCTTCCCAGACTGTCAGGTTGGCTGAGGAAGACGATCCGTCTCAGCTACGCGATTCAGTTTGCGAAACGTCCGCCCAAGTTCCGGGGCGTCCTCTTTACCTCAGTCAGAGGTAAAGCTCATATGGGAGCAGTTCGGTCGGGCACAGGTGGACCTGTTTGCCTCCCCGGACTCCACCCATTGTCCGCTTTGGTACTCCCTATCCGACGGTCCCCTCGGTACGGATGCCCTTGCGCACAGCTGGCCGCGGGACAAGAGGAAGTACGCCTTCCCCCCAGTGAGCCTCATTGCACAGACCCTGTGCAAGGTCAGGGAAGAGGAGCATCAAGTGCTACTAGTTGCGCCCTATTGGCCCAACCGGACTTGGTTCTCAGAGCTGGTGAGCCTGACAACAACTCCCCCCTGGCCGATTCCCTTGAGGAAGGACCTCCTTTCACAGGGGAAGGGCACGTTTTGGCATCCCAGGCCAGACCTCTGGAGCCTCCATGTCTGGCCCCTGGACGGGACGAGGAGATCCTGAGCGACCTATTCCCGGCGGTGGTAGAGACCCTCATACAGGCTAGGGCTCCGGCCACTAGCAGACTGTATGCCTTCAAGTGGCGCATCTTCTCGTCTTGGTGCTCTTCTCACGGAGAAGACCCGCAGAGATGCTCGATCAGGTACGTACTGTCCTTTCTCCAGGAGAGACTTGAGAAGAACCTCTCCCCTTCCACACTGAAAGTGTATGTTGCCGCTATAGCCGCACATCACGACCCAGTTGCTGGTAAGTCTCTAGGGCAGCACGACCTGGTCACCAGGTTCCTGAGGGGCGCGAGGCGGTTGAATCCGCCTCGCCCGCGCCCCGTACCCTCTTGGGACCTTGAAGTGGTCCTGGAGGGCCTCCAGAGGCCCCCCTTCGAGCCCCTAGGAGAGGCCGATCTTTCTCGCCTGTCGATAAAGACGGCCCTCCTGGTAGCGCTCGCCTCCTTCAAGAGGGTAGGGGACCTACAAACATTCTCTGTGTCCTCGGGTTGCCTAGAATTCGGGCCTGGAGACTCTCACGTTATCCTGAGACCACGGCCCGGCTAAGTGCCCAAGGTTCCCACCACTCCCTTCCGGGACCAGGTGGTGAACTTGCAGGCGCTCCCCACCGGGGAGGAAGACCCAACCCCTTCCGTGTTGTGTCCAGTACGCGCACTGCGCCTCTACTTGGACCGCACGCAGGGCTTCAGAAGCTCTGAGCAGCTCTTTGTCTGTTTTGGAGGTCAGCAGAATGGGAGAGCTGTCTCCAAACAGAGACTGGCGCACTGGATTGTGGATGCCATATCCTTGGCATACCGGTCGCAAGATCGCCCCTGCCCCTTAGGAGTTAAGGCGCACTCCACTCGGGGTGTCGCCTCCTCGTGGGCACTGGCTCAGGGCGCCTCTCTGGCAGACATCTGCAGAGCTGCGGGTTGGGCTATGCCCAATACCTTCGCGAGGTTCTACAACCTCCGCGTTGAACCGATGTCAGCCCGTGTCCTGCAGGGCAAAAGGTAGGACCGGCAGCCGTTGGGGGTACGCCTGCGGAAGCCCTTCCCCCTTCGGGGGGAGCAGTGGCGATCCAGCCTCACTTCTTTCCCCTCGGGTAAAGAATAGGCATTCCATCCATCACTAAGCACCCTTCCAGGGGACAGGCTGGGCAGAGCAGCCCTGCCCCCTTAGGCCGGGGAACAGTTGAGTTATCTCCCACATAGCTCTAACCGGACCTAGTGCTCCAGACGTGGTAACCCCCCCTCCGTGGGCTGTGCCGTCTGATGTATCCTCATGAATGGTTCCCACCTTGGCAACCCATGACCTCCCCAGGTGGACTCCCACCTTGCGGTTAACTCCTGCAGTCCGCACATTCCTCCCATGAGTTCTCCCCTGATGGTGAGACCATGTGGTGTCTCCACTAATTCCTCCCTAAGGTAGGTAGTGGCCTCTGCAGCGTTCCCCCCCCCAGGGGGGAATAATGCTTACCCAGTGGCCCATACGGTGCCGGGCGGCTTCTCGCCATTTAGAGAATCAGGCCTCCGCCCGTGACGGCCGGCGTTAGGGGGCTTCCCAACTTTTTGTGGAAAGCTCTGGGTCCCCCTTCCTCTCCACTGGAAGGTCATAATTTTGCGCTAGCGTGTTCGTCTGACTCGCCCAGGCCAGTCAACGTCGCTCCGCAGAGATTGTGACGCGGCTCAGTGCTGTGGCGTTTTCCATAGGAACCCCATTCTGTCGGTTCGACACAACGTCGAGAGACCGACAGAAAGGGAACGTCTTGGTTACGGATGTAACCTCGGTTCCCTGATGGAGGGAACGAGACGTTGTGTCCCTCATGCCACAACACTGGCCGCCCACCCCAGCGGTCGGGGGAGGATGCTTAGGCTCCTCAGACCAAAGGTGAATGAATGAGCACGCCGGCTTCCCTCTTATACCCGGACATCCGGGGAGGAGCCCGGCATGCAAATTTCATTCGCCAATTTTCATTGGCCTTTTCTAAATACTCAGAAGATGATAGGTTCTCAAGACAAACCCCATTCTGTCGGTTCGACACAACGTCTCGTTCCCTCCATCAGGGAACCGAGGTTACATCCGTAACCAAGACGTTTTACATCCATTCTAAATCATAAACATTTTAAAATAATTAATTCCGCCATATTAAACTTCCGCATAGACTATCTGATATGTATTCTGTATCTATTGATTATGTAGGCTTTTAAATATGAAATTGCATTTGAAACACAAAGTGTAAATATATTTTTTGTTAATTATTTTACATTTTATTTATATTAATATTTTATTGTACATTAATTGTATTAAATTAAATTAAAGCTAGTACGGTATATTTAGTTTTTCATGTTGGAAAATATATTACTAAAAAAACAGAAAACAAAACAAACAAAAAAATATGTTAACATATTGTCGCTGTCGGGCGGAATCCTCGTATCTCCAAAACCATTATTTTTCAGGAAGTTAAAAAAACTGCATATTTTTTGAGTTATTAAACATTGTATCGTTAAAGTTGGTATTATACCTTATATTGCTATCATATACTGTTGTGTACCAACATGAACACAACATTTCCCGAAAGCCATGTTTAATCGGAGATACAAGGTTCATAACTTGGGAGCAGGGAGATACGAGATTATGCTGTCAATGATAAGAATGGTACGGACACAGACGTCGCTGCTGCCAGCAGTGTTCATCAAAGTCTGCGGTCGCGTTGAGCCTTTTGACAAGAGACAAGGCTTTAAGAGCTAATGAAAGCTAATGATTGTGGTTACATACATCTTCCTAAACTCTATTTTAAATGTTAGAGCTATGAGTGATGCAATACCAAAATAAAACGTTAAACAGGTTGTCTAATATAGGCGGAAATTAATCTGCACACAAATAAAGTCGGCGGTCGCGTTGAGCCTCTTGACAAGAGAAAAGGCTTCAATAGTTAACCAAAGCTAACGACTGTAGTTTCATACATCTTCCTAAACTCTATTTTAAAGGTTTAAGAACTATAAGAGATGTAATACAAAAAACGATGAGCTGACTAGGCTGTCTAATAGGCAGAAATTAGCCGAATCTGCTCGCAAATTTACCTTCGTGGCTCACGGGCTTCCTTCTACACCGAAGCATTACAGCTATCGATGTTTAACAAAACAGACCTACTCAAATGTATCTAATATGTAACGTAACGTAATGCCAAGAAGCTCCCGCGGAGTGAAGAAGACAGTTGAAGTAATTTGCTCTCAAGCTATTTTCAACACTTTAGATTGGTTAATAATTTGTAAAAATAACAGACCCACATGGGGACTGACCAATAGCATCGATTTGTGAAAAAATATGAAATTGACCAAATTTGGACATAGGAGGTTTCCGCCCGACAGCGACGATATGTATTATATATTATATGTTAACTTATATATTAATCCAATATTCTCTGGCATGCAAACACAAACGTGCCACACTTAACAATGTGAATTTTAAGATGATGCAGAGATGACCTGACACAGTGGAGTCCAGCGCTCTGGGAAATGTCAGGGGCCAGATGACCATCTCTACTAGGCTACATCAGAATAACTAACATCACGTGTTATACAGGGAAGACACCTCACCGAAGCTAACACAAACAGCTCCAAAAATATTATTCAATTATCAATTATTTTGAGATCTTAAAGAAAGTAGTTTGTCTACCCAGCACAGGTTTTAGTTAGGGATGCACAGATACAGATACCAATATCGGTATCGGGCCCGATACTAAGCTCATGTACTCGTACTTGTACTAGTAAAAATGCATCGATACCAAAGACCGATACCTCATGTGACAAAACTGACAGAACTGACTGAAATTTGTTGTGAACTTTGCTTGGAAAGTTTGTGACAAGCACATAAAATTATTTATTTTAAAATTATTTATCTTTTCATAATGTGTTTAAGGTGGAGTTGTTTGTAATTATGAAGCTATTCTATTTTTATTAGTCTCACTGTGTTGTGAAAAGGTACAGGCATCGGGACAGACATCGGTATCGGCGAGTAACAGAAAAAAAGATCTGTACTCGTACTCAGTCTTTAAAAAAATGGTATCGGTGCATCCTTAGTTTTAGAATGTACATGATGCAGCCCTGAAGGAATATCTTATTTCTCTACAAGTCCCTGCAAGTCAGTTTTTAATCGACTGGGGAACCCTTTGCTGTTCCTCTGGAGCCTTATAAAACATCTTAGCTATATAGCTGAGACAGAGACTTGATCCAGCTATAAGCAATAAGCAACTTAATAATGTAACTACACAGAAAAGTGTCAATAGTTAATTCATGAGAGCTGACAGTCATGCTGAAAAATCCTGTGACATGCAACCACAAATCAATGACCGCGCATTGGTTTCATAAGGCTGCAGACATTTCTTTGCCAAAGTCCATCTGCTCCAATAAGCAGCCAGAACGCAGACATGACAAAACAGAGATGACAACAACAAGAAGTGAGAGGCGTGGGCGCTCATCAAAAGACTGAGCAAGTGACCGTACGTATGTCACAAGACTATATGCATGTGTCTGTGTATGGGTATTATGTGCAAGAAGAAGGCTGTTAAAACCGTTCTGTTGAAAATTATGCTGACAAATAACAGATGCTGGGTAAACAGTGATGATGGGTAATAGTTTATCATCTGTGTAAGAGTTAAAAAAGATAGAGAGAAAGATAACAGGTCAGCCCACACACAGAGCATTTTAGCGACATAACACCCTAAGGACCATTGTGTTATAACACTTGCACATCATTCAATGGATGAATGCATTCTTCACCCAACCTCACCTTGGCCTGTTCAATGAAATGTAAAAATCTGTTTAAAGGGAGGCTTCAAATGTTTAAAGGCAACTTGGTCAGAATATTTTGTTTTAATACACTTAAAAGGTTTTTCACAAGTTTTGTGATTGATGATAAAGTCTTCTAAACTAGTTTAATTTACTCATCAATAGACATATCTTCATATTTCAAGGGATCAAGCTGGGGCAATCGTGTGATGATATATTTTGCCTAATCCTAAATTACATTTCCTAACACTAAGTTAGGATGTTCTTCAGAGAGACTTTGGTGGGTGATCGATACAGCAAAGATCCTCAATAAACTCACACATACTTCACTTCTTTAGCCCACTCACACTCTTCATGAGGTCTTGAACTCGGCACAGTCTGCGCAAAGCTGTGGGTTGATAAAGTGCTAAGGGGGATTGTGAAGAACTGTCTAGACAGATCCCAGTATCAGCCCAGCACACTGACATGTACAACCACACACAAACTGAAATGCTGTGAAAGCAAGTTAACATGAAGATGGAAATTTGTTTAGTAAAAACAATCTGTGTGTAATTCTAATAAGAATATTATTGATTATTTATTTCAATGTTAAATGATAATTAAAGGACAATTTTCATTTAAATTTGTTAAATTAAATAAAAACAAGAGGAAAAAGTTGGTACAACCACTGCAATGTTTTTATCTCCCACCCTTGCATATTCAATCGCATGGGAACAATTTGGCTTTCTTTGTTCTTAAAGGTCCAGTGTTTATTTTTTATCTATTGACAGAAATGAAATATGTGTTTAGGGTGTATAAAGACCTTACATAATGCTGCGTTATGTTTTTATTACCTTAGAATGAGCTATTTCTAGCTACATACACCGTGGGTCCCCTTACATGCCATTCGCCATGTTGTTTCTACAGATGCCCTAAATGGACAAACTGCTCTTCAGAGCGCATTTCATAAATACATTATTTTCTTCTGCAAAGAAGAAAAACGTGACAACATCTTAGCCCTGTGTCAGCCACCGTAGTGCTTCGAAAGGGAGGGGTGGAGTGTGGGGTGGGGTGGAATTCGCAATTTGCAAAATTTTATACATTGGACCTTAACAACATCATGAAAAACTGAGCTGCATTTTTTAAGACTGTAACAGAGGTGTATTTGTTGCACATCATAGAGGACACTAGAATTCATTCATTATAATTGTAGGAGAAAACTGTGCTGTTTACCACTTCCAGGTTTAAAATCTACTTTGTGTCAACGTCAAAGTTTGTGAATCAATTCCTTGTACATACAAGTTGATGTATTGGTGTCTCATAAATATTTATGAGACTGCATGTTCAATGAAGTAATCGAGCAACAGACACAATTGGGTGTACTTGTGGGTGGGTACTCATTAAACTTTTCCTATAACAAAAATCATACAATTCTTTCACACTTTATGGCTGATATTTAGTTGGTGCTGGCATGGGTCACAGACAGATAACAATTGGTCATCCACCCACTCCCTGTCTCGCAGTTGTCCATGCACAAAGTCTAAATCACATGGGTTAACCAACAGCAACAAACGGCATCAAACTCATTTGTCAGATGAGCGTGAAACCACTGATGGCGTTTCTTGGCATTGATAAATGATCTAATATAGTGTATGTCTGATTGTGTATTAAATACTCAATTTACAATATTAAAGCAAAGTATTCAGTTACAGTACCTTTATAAAACATTGAAAAAAATGGTAGTGTGTTCTGTTCAACAGTTTGTGTGGATGACACTCGTGAAATACATTTAAGAACATTAGTACGAAGGCACTGCACAGCAGGTTTTGCATTACTCATCTCCCTCAAACAGAAATTACATAAATCCCATTTTGTAGCTCATAACTGTCATGTTCAAAGTGCCCCCAACAAACGCTAACAAATTTACACACTGTAATAGAACACTACATTTGAAACATGTTGCAAACTAAAAAAAATTAAACACCGTTGTCTTTTCAATGCTGATATTACTAACTTTTTTATAAATAGGCACGAGAACAACATGTATACAGCTAATATCTTTACACACCAAGAAATTAGCCACCAACTGTACATATCACATTTTTATGATGACATTCATGAGATACAGAATTGTATTTATGCAATTTCTGATTTAGAAAGACAAGTAAAGCACAAGCCTTATCTTTCTACCAATATTTCACAATGAGTGTCATCCAGACACCAAATGTTACAAGTTTACTTTGTTTTCATTTCTTAGAAAGGAGAGCTTTAGTTCACTACAATCTTTTGGTCAGATCAATTTAAATCAGCATTTCTTAATGATTCTGAAGTACACTAGAGCTAAAAGGGGAAGATTTCATTACCCTTTAAAACCACATTCGCTTATCTTCTGTCCTGGGCTGCGTTTCCCGATAACGTTGTATCTTAGCACACTACGAAGACTCTAAAGGTGCACCTTAACTACAGTTATACCTTTTCTAGGCGTGTTTCTTGAACTATACCTTAGGAGGTTACTTTCTTACATCCCACGTTACCAGGTGCTGTCCATGGCTGTGGTGCTGAATTAATGGATATCCATCATTCCACAATCAATTATTCATACAGAGACTGCTTCACTGCGTTATGTGTGATAGCAGCATTCTTTATAAAATAAGCACTTAATAAATTGTTTAAGTTGCATTTATTAGGACTCGTAGGATAAAAATAAACCAAATTGCAAACTAAATCCAACCATGGATATTATTTAAATGTGAAATGAGTGTGCGAACCCGCAATAGCAGCATTCTTTATAAAATAAGCACTTAATAAATTGTTTAAGTTGCATTTATTAGGACTCGTAGGATAAAAATAAACCAAATTGCAAACTAAATCCAACCATGGATATTATTTAATTGTGAAATGAGTGTGCGAACCCGCAATCTCATGCCCAAATGTATCAACCCGCTAAACTAACTGCCAGTATGGTAATTTATATCAAAGGTTCTCAAACTTTGGGTCATAAGGAGGGTCAGGCAAAGCCACTTGATGTTTTGGTGCATTAAAAAACTTTATTCCAGCAACTAACAATTAGACTTGTACAGTATAGTTCACACGTTTATTGTACTAGGACACTCAATGCGCAAGCGCCACATTTACAGCTAGAAGCATGTAGCTTATGGTCGCTTTTATTAAAACATTAAAATATGATCAACATTATTAATCACACTTACAATATGAAGGGAAATAATATAAACAAGTATGCCATAACTGTGCAGCCCTAAAATAAGGTATTTTGATATTGCAATTAAACTTATTCATTCATGACAAGAAAAATAAAAAAGTAATGGGAGTGTATTTGTGTGTTTTTCCCATATTTTCTATTTAAAAGGTGTGTCATGAGATAGCCTACCTTTGATTATACCCGTGTTTGGGGAACCCCTAATTTATATTTTCATAATATATGTTGCTATATTTACTCAATAAAAGCACAGAACACGGAACATATAATCAACAAGTATAGCAAAAAGAAAACACCTAGAGCTAAATTTAGGGGCTGCTCCGTTGAGTTTGTCTTGACAAAGTCAGACCAACAAAAGATCTAAAAGGTGCTGAATTTGCTGTCGTGGCAGGTTAAATTTTCTATAATAATCTACAATTCTATAATTGTAGCCAAGGTTTCATGGATTAAATGCACTAAAATGCTCCGAGGATGGCACCGTCTTTGATTTAGTAAAAAAAAAATGCTGTATCGCTGCAGTTTGACTAAACTTCCTACCACAATTTTTCTCTTTAAATATACTCTAAATTCTTTGGTTTGCCAGCTGATGCACATTTATATAATATCACTAAAGAGCTAAAAACCATCAGTGTAAAGACAATTATATTCTTTGCATGAAAACACATCAATATACTAGTGTATTTAACTTCGCAGTCTGTACAAATAAAATTCTAAAGAAGCTTTTTTTTCACAGTAGCCTACTAGCCACTAGTGGGGTGAACTCTTAACAGTGATGAGGTATAGCTAAGAGCGCTCCAGACCAACCTTCCGAACGTGTGACTTGCAGAAGGTATAGTTAACTAAGAATGTTTCCGGAAACTCATATTAACGATAAGGTACAGTTGAAGGGATAACTTAAGAACGATGAAGTGATAAGAAGGTTTCAGGAAACGCGGCCCTAGTCTTTTTTAAATGTGCCAGATAAATCCACTTTTAATTTGACGTTATGATAGACAAGGCCCTAATGCGACTTCCACTATGTTCACACAAGAACGTGAACTTCTGTTCCTCTATGTTTCACTAGTCTATGCCACAGGACTGAACCCACCTTTTGTAAACCTCCACTCCCTTCAGGCCACTGCTCAGCATTGAAGGATATGAAATGTCTGCCTCCTCTAAAAGAGGTGGACCACTTCCTTGCCTCTGGTCAAAATAGAGACAGATGACTGGGCATACATACATTACTCACATGCATGAGAGGGCTTCCATGCCTCTGGAGTGACTACTCAGTATTCACGTCATGCTACCCTCCTCACATCACCACGTGCATGCGATGAAGGGAGACCACAAAATCCTCTTTAAAGTCACCCTTTAATGCCGGTCTACTGCTAGCTAGTATGAACTAAAAGGTTTCGTTTCCGATCGAATTCCAATTAATGGCTTTTCAACGTGGTGATCGTTTGGTCCAATTTTCTCGATACGTGCTTGAGATTTAGCAATCCTGAAAAAGATCTAAACACAATAGCAAAACAAATGTTTTTTTTTTTCAAAGGGAAACTATGTATTGACCATGTCCAAGGCCGACGCATGCACAGTGGAGATGGATTAATTTTTGATCTGAGGTTTCCTTTGAAGAGCAAGAACCCACATATATTATTGAGAGTATTCTGGTGCAGGCTGATGAACAGTCTGATTTCACAGACAGACATTCATGCTTAGAATATTTTCTTAGATGTCAGTGTTTTGAAATGACATGAAATACATTGATTTGGTTCTGGTCTAGCACTGTAAAAAAACATAATATCCAACTTTCTTTACCTCCTATGCCCTTTTGCTTTGATCAGATATAATCGATGCAATATTTCACATATATTTTTCACCTTTGAAAGTTTCCACGTGATATGATAGCACAAGTAATGATGATTTTTTTATATCGTTTCACAGCCCCTCGACTTCAGACCTTCTAAAGCAACAGCTACATTTGCACCTGCTAAGTGCCACTGTGGCAAATTTTCACTTAGGCCTACAGAACATGCGTGAAAACAAACAGAACAAAATGAATGAATTTTTAACTAATACAGACTCGATTGATGTGTGATATTTGGTAGTAACCTGTTTAATTGTCACCACAACAACTAAAAGGATCAGTATCCATACATTTGTAAACAGACTGACATATACAAATGCTTTAATATTGCTGCATTTTGTTTACTGTTGTGTGTCCATTTACATGCTCTGCGTGTCTGCAATAATGTTGTTAAAATAAGCATGTGTCTGCTGCTCTTCATGCGGCGCGTCTTTGGCGGGCGAGAAGCAATGCGCGTGGAGCAGAAAGGGTTAAAACAAAGCACGTTTGGCGCTAGATAAAGATAATTAGAGGATATAGTGGCAAAAGATCAATTACATAAATGTTCCTGAGAGCGCGGGTTAAACAACCAAAATAGTTAAATGTTTTTAATGGATTATTAGGCTATGCATAAACCAGTTTACACCAGCATGGGAATTGGTCTATGTCAGTCATCCTCAATTGGCAGACCCAGAGCCGGATCCAGACCTTTGCTTCGCTCCATCTGGACCGCGGTCCGTCAATTGAGGATGACTGACATAGACCAATTCCCATGCTGGTGTAAACTGGTTTATGCCGGTTTGGAAACGATCAAGCTTCTTCTCACAATCCTCCCTCCATTTCTCCGCTGTGTGTCTGCTGGATTTCCCCTCAGTCTGAATGCCACTGTGCCTCTGTCGTTTCATCTCCTGATGCTCTTTCATACACACACACAGGCCCAATGGTGAAGCACATGGATCACTTTGAGGCAGGCGTGTGACGCGGCAACATTTGTTATTCCCTTGATCACTGGAGATTCCCTCTCAGCGCTGCTTTCATATCTTATAAAGGGAGATGCAGGTTATAATTGCGCCGTTTAAGACCAAGCCGACTGTTCTGTGGACCTTTCGTAAAACATCCCAAAGAAGGCATGACGCAAAAGATATTCCTCAACAAACATTGCGTGAGCTTTTCATCTTCCCATATTCAAGAAATCGCACAATGACCTATAGGCTATAGCTGTTGATATAAATCCTGCAGCTAAGATTATCTGGCACTGATGATGCTCTTCTAACAGAGACACAAAGAATGGGATGTTTGATGATTCTAAGATCTTAAGTACCCAATTGACTCTGATTTCTCAAGAACCCTTGAGGAATTGTGATTTAGTTCTCATCAGTGCACAGGAGGGAGGTATAATATCGCAGTTGAAACAGACAACATTTCCAATCAGTTAGTAACACCCTGCATGTAATATATAAAAACTAATAATCCAGAGCACAAAGTTATTCATACAGAACATACCTTACTCACAAAATATCAATAATAAGGATTGCTGTGTATATATCTGTATGCTTTCATGCAAAGGTATTCAAATCTTTAATTGATTTATGAATTGACAATTGATTCTAATACTTATCCAAGAAAGCAAATCCAAATGTATAAAATAGAAAATGTTCTCTCTCTCCCCATCTAGACCCTTTGCACCAGGAGCTCTAAGACTAGATGAAAAACAACTGCTCTAACAAGGACACAGCTTTCTTACAGTTGGCCTGTAAATGCACACAGTTTTTCTGTTTCAAAGACAAATCTAAAAGTCAAAGACTAAGTAAAACCAAGGATAAATTAGAAATAGTACAAAATATAAGTCAGTTGCTGCATGTGGAAAATAGGAAGTTGTATCACATCTCCCTCACACTGCCTAAAAAATCTTTACTCTCTTTGCCAAAAGAGGAGCATTCTTGTTAGGAATAGAATAAAGGTGGACCGGTCAAATATAATGAGAGCTCTGGACATTACACTGACACACTCCGTTTTACTAAAAAAAAAAAAAACACGGCTGGAGTGATCCAGCAGCAAAGACAGATATTGTTAGCCAAAAATTCAAAGCTATATGTGTGGCAAGAACCTGACACTGGCCACATCTCAGTAAACACTATTCCTACAGTGTTATATGGAAGCTTGTGCTATGAAACTACTTTTTATCAGCAGAGATTGATCTTCTTGTTAAAGAGAGAGAGTTGCATGTTAACAAGTTCAAGAAAATAATAAACTGCAACATATCTGCAACTTAACTTACGCTTTGAATATTCATCTTACAGCAACACAATGAGTCCAAACACATTGGAGAACACCAAAAACAAAAATGTCACTGCCCTTCTGATTAATTTAATTGAGAATCAAATGAAAAAGTATTCCGAACAACCTGGAACTCCACCATAAAAATGAGCAAGAATCATACTGTACATTGGTAGAACTTCCAGGCTTTTTACAGTAACTTACTGGAAACACTGTTGTTAGCTGGTTACTCCAAGTCTTCTTACAGTAAGCTACTGCAATTGACCCTTCGCAAGCAGTTTGACTGACAGGCGATCGGACCAATCTTAACGCCGATATTATGTGCCACTGTGACTGACCGCCATTTTGTCCGACAAACAAACCAGTCCGACAAACCTGGCGTAGTAGAGCTTTGGTGATTAATATGAAAAATTTGCTTTTTAATTATTGTAATAGTAAACAGAGAGATATATACCCAGCTTTAATGGACGTTCACACTATAATGATAAACGATAACTAAGTTATAACTTTTAAAAATCATTCTAAATCACATCACAACTATACCAATACAGCTACGAGATATGATATTGTTGGAATCATTAATATACAAATTACAGATGGAAGCATACGAGAAGTGGCTGGCAAGATATGCTTTGCGTCCCTATGATGTGATGAGCGCACCTTCAGACTTCAGAGAACATCATTTGCAGTGACATTTTAAAAGAAAGTCGTTTTCAGCAATGAAATCGTAAAGCAACAGCTGTACTGTGTTTGTTGTACTTAACACAAATAAAGATTAAGGTTTGTCTATTCTCGCGCTTGTCTTTGCACTGCGAGTCTTTGGTGACTCCACAAGCGTCTCCCAGTAGCAGCGCTCACATTGCGAGCTTCATCGCGCTTAACAACGCAAGTTTCGCCTTGGCTCGCCTAAAGGTAAACTTTATTAAAACTATTAATAGCTTTACAAAGCGACCTGACTTCTGAAATAGCTTATTATATGCTTTACTATATGCGCACGCAGATCACTGCATCCCTGCACGAGCACTGCGGGTGAGAGAGAAAGCACCGGACTGGAGCGGATCACAAAACTACAGACTGAAAGAAGGTCAAACGAATGTTTGATTTGTTAATTTGTTATGGGTGAATAAATTCAAATGTTTTTTTCATCATGACGCCCAACTTGCAGAGCGCCGATTAAACCACGCCTACTTATTTACATTCCGCGGAATACACGGAATAGAAAAATCTCTTACGGTTGACATTTTATTCCGCAGTAAGGGAATATTCCGTCATTCCACCCAACCCTAGCGCGAATACGTGTTTTTCTGTGTCTTTGGTGTGTTATAAGTTGCCCATGCATGTATTAGACACGTAAAATTGCAAAAATTAAAGTGTAGGAACAAAAGATGCATTCTATCTAAAAGCGAATGCTCACCTAGACCTGCCTGAAATGCCTCGTGTAACCACACCCCCACAAATCTACATCAGTTCGTGGTATGATTTGACTAAGACCGCCCAAATGTATACGCAAGTAAGGTGGGCATACCTGTCAGTACAATTGCTTTGGAACCTGATCTTTCAAATATGGTAAGAGGCGTTATTTTTCCGTCACACGCTTGCAGTAACAATCACTACGCACTGGTTAACTGGCCAATCATAGCACACCTCGCTTCTCAGAGTGATGAGCTTTGTAAAAAATATGCGTATTTCAGAGAGGAGCGGCAAAGAGGAGATACAAACATGCAAGGTGTCATGGTTCTGCCCCATCTTGTCTTGCTTTTCTTGATCTTGTGGCAGAGCCACTACAGAACCTCTTGTTTTATGTGGAGAGAGACAGTTTTGGCATTCCATATACTCCCTCTCTCCGGTGTGGCGTCTCTGTTCCCGCCCTTTTGTATCTCTCGTTATTGGTTGTTTATTAGTTCATGCCCCACACCTGTTTCCCTTTGATTTGTCCCTTTATTTAATGCCCATGTGTTCTCTGTCTTGTGTCGGGTCATTACACTGCGTTGCGTTTGTCGTGTGGGTGAGTTGCTGAGTTCCTGTCTTTTAGTTAGTCTGGTTTATTTTGTAGTTATGTGATATGTTATTAGTCTAGTCTTGTCAGTTTAGTTAGTCTTGTTCTTGTTCCCTCTGTTTACCCCCACGTGGGTCTTTGTTTTGTATTTTGTGTTTTATTTTATTAAACGTCCATGTTAACCCGCTGTCTGCATCTGGGTCCTCTGTCTGTGTATCCTTGTCTGTTGTCTCACCCACCACCCACACTCGTGACAGAATGACCCGACCTGAATAGGACCCAGCAGAAAGAGGGATCGCAGCGGGAGGGGTTGATACTGCCGGACTCCCCTCCAGGGTAGAAGCCGCCGGACTCCCTTCCAGGGTTGAGGCTGCCGGGCTCAAGTCCGGGATCGAGACTGCCGGAATCCCGTCCGGGATCGAGACCGCCGGGCTCCCTTCCAGGGTCGTGGTCGTCGGGTTCCCCTCCAGGGTCAAGATAGCCGGTGTCCTGTTCCCGCTACAGATCCCTGCCGGCATCCCAGCTGGTACCCAGGCCTGTCGAGGTCGACACCTTGTCGTGTTTGTTGTTTCTGTCCTCGTTTGCTGCCCAGCTGCCAGAGAGCGCTGCCCAGCCTCCGACTTCCCCCCCTGTCTTGTCGACATCCAGGCCTGCCCAGCCGGTGATAGCCGGTCTCCCAGCCGGCCATCCAGCCAACGCCATGTCCTGTCCAGCCGGCCATCCAGCCGACGCCATGTCGTGTCCAGCCGGCCATCCAGCCGACGCCATGTCCTGTCCAGCCGGCCATCCAGCCGACGCCATGTCGTGTCCAGCCGACGCCATGTCCTGTCCAGCCGGCCATCCAGCCGGCGCCATGTCCTGTCCAGCCGGCCATCAGGATGCTGCTCCTTAAGGAGGGGCTTCTGTCGTGGTTCTGCCCCATCTTGTCTTGCTTTTCTTGATCTTGTGGCAGAGCCATGACAGGACCTCTTGTTTTATGTGGAGAGAGACAGTTTTGGCATTCCATATACTCCCTCTCTCCGGTGTGGCGTCTCTGTTTCCGCCCTTTTGTATCTCTCGTTATTGGTTGTTTATTAGTTCATGCCCTCATCTCCTTTGATTTGTCCCTTTATTTAATGCCCCTGTGTTCTCTGTCTTGTGTCGGGTCATTACACTGTGTTGCGTTTGTCGTGTGGGTGAGTTGCTGAGTTCCTGTCTTTTAATTAGTCTGGTTTATTTTGTATTTATGTGATATGTTATTAGTCTTGTCTTGTCAGTTTAGTTAGTCTTGTTCTTGTTCCCTCTGTTTACCCCCACGTGGGTCTTTGTTTTGTATTTTGTATTTTATTTTATTAAACGTCCATGTTAACCCCTTACCCGCTGTCTGCATCTGGGTCCTCTGTCTGTGTATCCTTGTCTGTTGTCTCACCCACCACCCACACTCGTGACAGCAAGGTATGTGGAAAATACAGCGTTTTTGAACCTTAAATCGTGTATACACATTGCATTACATCTAAAACAAACGAAAATATTAGTTTTAGCCATGTCATATGATCCCTTTAATACACAATATTTAGGTTAGCTATACTTGTGTGACAGTTGTAGCCTACTGCATCATGCGATTTTAGAATTAACGTAACATTATCGTCTGCTGGTATGGACGCAAATAAAGGTATAATGATTGTTACAGTTATCTCAAATCCTGAATGTATCCCTCAAATGCATATTGTAGACCTTTCTGACTGAAATCATTCTGAATTGTGAATGATTGAGTGAACACTTGAATGTGGCACCTTATAACATGCACACAGTATGGAAAAAAACTAAGCTTATAGGCTATTATATGCCTACTAATGGGTTATTGTAATTCTGACAAACATGGCTGAGAAACATTCTCCACCAGTGCACCTAAATATTTGTGTGTGTGTGTGTGTGTGTGTGTGTGTGTGTGTGTGTAAATCATTGGTCCCTATAGATTTCTACTGCATGAACCCAAAACCAATGTAAGTCAGTGTTCCCAAAGATTTTCAAAATATCTTCTTTTGTGTTCTGTTGAAGACAGAAAGTCATACAGGCTTGAAATGAGGCAAGAGGGCATGTAAATAATGACAGAATTTTCATGTTAAAGGTGAACCATCCCTTTAAGTCAAGTCATTTTGTTACTTTGACTGACATTGTTTCAACATAAAATGCCAAGGTTATTACAATGCTACATGTCTACATGAATGCACAAGGCTGCGGAGTGTATAAAGCGACAGTGAAGAAGTGCTCATGAGAGTTCATGAGATAATCAAGTAATGGATGAAGTGATGACAGAGTCATTACTGATGAGCCATCTTACTTTTTACATACCACTTTTACTTTATTTTCATAATATAACTAAGTCACCATTATGGTAAACAATGTTTCCTGTCATGGTTCTGTCCCATCTTGTCTTGCTTTTCTTGACCTAGTGGCAGAATCATGACAAAGCCTCATGTTTTGTGCGGGGAAAGACATATTATTGTCGTCATGACTTAATATGCGCTCTCTCCAGTCTTGTCTATTTACATTACATTTACATTTATTCATTTAGCAGACGCTTTTATCCAAAGCGACTTACAAGTTGGGTAAACAATGGGAGCAATTGGGTCAACATTAGGACAACAAAAAGCATAAGTGCAATAAAACATGTCTCGCAAAGCCTACTGCAGTGTACAGAGCTAAGTTTATATATATATATATATATATATACAGTATATATATATATATATAGATAGAGTAGAAAATATATAGAAGTCAGAAATGTTCGGTCAGGTGCTGACGGAAGAGATGTGTTTTCAGCCGATTGCCACAGATGGCCACAGAATCTGCTGATCTTGTAGCAGCAGGCAGAACATTCCACAAATGTGGAACCGATCCAGAGAAGGTTCTTGAGAGAAGGTTCTTTTTACCTTTTTGGGATGGCACCACAAGACGTTGTTCGTTTGCAGAGCGTAAGGATCTGGCGGGTACATAAGTCTGCATTAGTGAATGAAGATACGGGGGTGCCAAACCAGTGGTGGTCTTGTAGGCCAGGAGCAGAGTCTTGAATCTGATGCGAGCGACTATAGGGAGCCAATGTAACTTAATGAAGAGAGGGTTGACGTGTGCTCTCTTCAGTTCATTGAAGACCACTCTTGCTGCTGCATTCTGGATCATCTGCAGAGGTTTTGTTGTGGAAGCAGTCCAGCTAGTAACGCATTGCAATAGTCCAGTCTGGACAGAACAAGAGCCTGGACTAGGACTTGTGTACCATGCTCGGATAGGAAAGGTCTAATTTTCCTGATGTTGTAGAGGATGAATCTACAGGACCGAGTGGTGCTGGCAACCTGATCTGTGAAGTTTAGCTGATCATCGATCACCACTCCCAGGTTTCTGGCCGTTCAGGAAGATGTGATGGTTGATGAGCCCAGTTGAATGAAGAAGTTGTGATGGATCCTAGGGTGGGACGGGATTACAAGCAGTTCTGTTTTTGCAAGGTTCAGCTGCAAGTGATGGTCCTTCATCCAGAGCAAAATGTCGCTCAGGCATGCTGAAATGTGTGCAGAAAAAGTCGGATCGTCAGGCTGAAATGACAGGTGGAATTGTGTATCATCCGCATAGCAGTGATAGGATAAGCCATGTTTCTGAATGACAGAGCCAAGGGATGTCATGTATACAGAAAAGAGCAACGGCCCAAGCACTGAGCCCTGAGGCACCCCTGTATCGAGATGTTGGGACTCAGAGACCTCACCTCTCCAGGATACTCTAAATGACCTACCTGAGAGGTAAGACCTGAACCATTATAGCACCAATCCGGAGACACCCATAGCCTTGAGGGTCGACAGGAGGATGTGGTGGTTAACGGTGTCAAAGGCGGCAGATAGATCCAGTAGGATGAGTACAGATGAGTTCGAGGCAGCTCTTGCCAGTCTCAGGGCTTCAATGACAGAGAGGTCAGTGGGTTCTTTAGATTTGCGCCACTTTCTCTCAGCAGACCTGAGCGTGGCGCGATGCTCGCGAAGAACATCAGATAACCAAGGGGCAGAAGGGGATGCACGAGATGGCCTAGATGAAAGGGGGCATAAGTTGTCTAAGCAGGAGGTTAGTGTGGAGCAAAGAGTGTCGGTGGCACTGTTAGTATCCAAGATAGAGAGCTGTTCAGAGGGAGGGAGCGTGGTGGAGACAGCAGAGGATAAGTGGGAGGGAGAGAGTGTACGTAGGTTGCGTCGGAATGTGACCAGTGGGGAGGCATGTGTAGTGTCTGGGGAAGTAAGGTCGAGATCAAGAGTGATGAGGAAATGATCCGATGTGTGCAGCGGGGTGACCTGGGAGTGATGATTGGAGCAGTAGCGTGTGTAGATAAGATCTAGTTGATTACCAGACTTATGAGTTTCTGAAGTGGGAACTCGCTTGAGGTCAAATTATGCAGTCAGGTTGTTGAAGTCGGCAGCCTGCGGTTTTTCAAGGTGGATGTTGAAGTCTCCAAGTACCACCAGAGGAGTACCATCCACGGGCAAGGAATACAGAAGTGTATTCAACTCCTCCAAGAAATGTCCAAGCTGACCTGGGGGACGATAGATAACTACAACATGAGTTTTAACAGGGTGGATTACAGTAACAGCATGTGACTCGAATGAGATGTTGTCACATGAGGGTGCCAGCTGTTTGAATTTCCAGTCGTTGGGGATAAGTAGACTGGTTCCTCCACCCCTCCCTGATATGCGTGGGCTGTGGGAGAAAGTGTAGTTATTGGAGAGGGCAGCCGGTGTGGCACTGTCCTCTGGCTTGATCCAGGTTTCAGTAAGTGCTAAAAGAGAAAGACCAGAGTGTTTAGCAATAGCTGTGATGAGCTGCTGTTTACAGCAGATTGGCAGTTCCATAAACCAATGGGAAATGTAATTGAGTTGTGAATGCCGTCCGACTCCTCCGGCACAGAGCTGGCCACACCCCCCGTCGCTTCACTGCAGCCGGCCACACGTCAAGTGGGCCGGTCTAAGAAGCAGAAGAGCACGCTGCCCAGCGGGTGGTTCAGCCGGCGATCCAGCTGGCCTTTCAGCCGGTCCCCAGCCTTGTTCAGCCGGCCTTTCAGCCGGTCCCCAGCCTTGTACCGCCGGCCTTACAGCCGGTCTCACAGACCTTGTCCAGTCCGGTCTTATGGCCGGCAGTTCCCCCCTGCTCAGTGGGACACTGGTCTCCTCTTGTGTCTCTTGTGTTTACATTGACATTCTTACTGCCTCCAATGAGTGAAAATGTTAAAGAGGAAAAATAATTAGATAAAAGAAAAGAAAGGTGCGGATTATCGCCCAATTCCCATCCTTTTTCATGTATAACTGCAGTGCTAATTCGTTGATTAATTAAAAAAATTCAGCGCTGCTAAAATGAAACCTTACTATAAGTTATCGGTAGGGCGGAATGGTTTTAAATTTGTTAAATAGGACAGAGTGTATTGTAACCAAAAACATTACAAATAAATTCTAAAACATCACTTCCAAACTTTTCTTTAAGGTGTACACATCATGAAATAAGATATTTTATGTAAAGAGACATTTTTGTTAACTTTAACTGCATCTTATTCTCCATTATTTCCCATTCTATTATATTTTACCCTAATTAACGCCCCTTAAAATTATGTCTGTCTTCGTGAAATGAGGTTGACAGCAGATTTGGTTCTGTTCTGTAATGTAAATATAAATATTTTTTTTTATAAGAGCATTAGCCTTTCATTCGTCCTTGTGAATTGATTTGAAATAATCCGGGTATTTGACGGATGAATTATTTTTCCCGTTCCTCCGTAGACTTCTCAAATATCTGATTGTCGTGCTTTCTTCAATTTTTTCCACTACTGCTCACAAATCTCGCTCATGTGGTGCATGTTCACTTATCAATGAAGAGCGCTAAAATACACTTTAAAATAAAACAAATTCTGTAGATAAGGGATTCCGCATTGCGCATTCAGTCTGTATTAGAGGCAAAATTATCCCAATTTTATACTGTATTATTTTTTTCTCCACGGATAAAGGTCAAGAATTTTTACTCACGCCTACCTCTGACAAGGCATAAGATTTACTCTCACATGTATGCTACGCCTTGGTGGTGCAACAGGTATAAATTCTACGCAGGACTTAAGGTGCATTTTACGTTCAGACTAGTTTTACGACCGGGTGTACGTCCAGCTGGTGCAACCGGCCCCTGGTGAGCTCTATTAGTGTTTCCTGAATAGTATAAATGTAATGTAATGTAAATGTAATAGAACGGGTGTGAATCTTTGGTTTGACAGAGAATTAATTTAGTACTTGATTCACTGGTTCATTTTTTCAATATAAATGTGAATTTCACAAATTCAGAAGGACTCGATTGGATTCCATACAATAATCAGTGGTGTCAGTCAGTAAATGATGTGCCAAAACACACTACGACACTTAAAAGACTTCCCGATCTTTGACAAGAAAAAGAGACACACTTCCAGACCTGCCAACCTTGGAATATTTTTTTGAGTACCATCAGCCGAAGAGACAGAACACAGGTTTTTAACATATAACATATTGGTTGTGAAAAATGCATCAGTCACATTTTTGAAAATAACTTTTCTTATTGAACACATGTATTTAAATTTAGGAAACATTTGTGTATATTGTGTGTAAATAATCTTCAGTGAGATACCCTTGATGTATATCAATCACATTTACTTGCAGTGGCACTTGCTCTTGACTGCTTTGTTTCATAGGTCGCTAATTTGGCCTTTCTGAGCAGAGCATCAGCAAGTTTTCCATGTGGCAGTTAGTCCCCATTCCAGCCACGCGCACGCACACGCACACACAAACACCTCTTGGTAACTTTCTATGCTGCACACATGCACTTACATTTTTTGCCAGCCTGCCATAATCTACTTTACTTATTTATTCACGTTTATAATTATTAATCTCAAAAGTTTGCATATGACGTTTTATTTTATTGACAATTATCGAGAGCTCGATTTTGCAGAGCGCATTCAATCCGCTCCACTGTCACGCGGATTCACTTTACTGAAAGAGAACGGCGCCGGCACGCCGTTTTTATGTGACCAAAACTTGATGCTCTCTCGCAGATATACAGTAAGTGCACGTTATTGAGTGTGAGAATCCACCAGCGCAATCGGCGCCTATGGTACTTGGTAAAATCATGGTAACTTTTCGTGAGCGCTCATTTATAAATCAGAAATAATGTTAGCACATCTTGCGGGCAAGTGCACGTTATCAAAGCCCGCGAGATCATCGACTGCATAAGATTAAGATAATTCAATATTTAAACTTTCCACATCCACCCGATCCGTTTACCTTAGAGCTCAGAGGACGTCTTGACTCTTCGTTTAAAACAATGCGTCAGAACGTGTGTGTGGAAGGGGATCACGCGGGATTTTGTGGTTCTGCCGATTTGCTGACTCTTGTTATTGATTGATAGGCCATAGGACGTGTCAATCATCGCAGCTTTCCATTTGGGGGAAGAACTCAGTGCTATGATTGGACATATTCTTCTTTTTTCTGTTTTCTTGTTTTGAGTACTACACGCAGCAGAGGCGTCATCAGGTTTTTGCGTAGTTTAGAGTGACAAATTGTACCAGCGTACTTTGAGGTAAAAATGCGTACCGGCTACGCAAAATGAGTACAGGTTGGCAGGTCTGCACTTCTTCACACTGTTTATTGCACCATAGCATCAGCTGCTCTTTTCTCAACATATACTGTAGACTATAACAAAGAGTACAAGGCGTGAGAGATGTAAAAGATGAATCATTACAAGACATTTGTTGTTTATTGAAAATTGTGAAAAATCGTTCTAAGGCTTCACTGGCAAAAGTAATGCAAAAAAAACCTTTGCTGGATTTAAAGAGAATTTGTAGTTCTGTCTCATGAGATCCCAACCAGTCAATCGCACTTTTAGTCAATGGCAGAGGAGCCTTGGATCTGTATTTCAGCATAACGTCTCTGGTGACCAGATTTAGGTGGACTCTGGCACCTGCTCAAAGTGACTGCCGAGAAGCAAATCTATGGATTTCATTTTGCTGGAAGGACATGTTTCACCTGGAAAAAATAAATAAATAGTAAGCTTTGGACATAAACAGAAGTTCCCTTTCTGTCGGTCTCTCGACGTTGTGTCGAAACGACAGATGGGGTTCGTCCCTGAGAACCAATCGCTTCCGACTTCTTAGAAAAGGTCAATGAAAATTGGCGAATGAAATTTGCATGCCAGACTCCGCCCCCGGATATCCGGGTATAAAAGGGAGACGGCATGCCTCATTCATTCACCTTTTGTTCTTCAGAGCCTTCGCTCATGATCAACAGACTTCGCTACAAGACTGCCGGCTCTACGACGTGGTGCAGCGGACTGTCCCTTCCTGCAGCAACTTCCCCTGAGCATCTCGGCGGTTCCAGAAGTGTTCGAGTTTTTTCTCTAAAAGAGCAAATTTCTCCAGACAAATTTGTCCCGCTGTTCTCGTGGGTGCAACACACTCATCGAGGAGGGGGACGGAAACGATGTCTACTTCTAGTACGCTGGGGCAGATGTTGCCGATACGTCCTGCCCGCACTGCGGGCAGTTGACGATTCAGACGTTGCATCACGGGTGGCTGTGTTTCCACGGGAGTCAGCCACCACCTCGTCTGCTTCCCATTCCGTGATGGCAGGACTACGGCCCTGCCGCCCGCTACGGCAAGCAGCGAGGGTGATATGAGGATTACTGTGAGCGCTAATCCGTCAGCCACTGGCTCGCGGACCGTTCGCACCTCGTCTTGCTCGTCTGACCATTCCCCATGAGACGGCCCACCGTCTTATTCCTCAATCACATATCGGACACTGTACGTGATGATGAGATGTCTGTTGCAGCATCGGAGGGTGACTTACTGGCATCAGACTCCGACGATTCCTTGAAGCTCCCTCCCTCAGGGGGTCGAGATCAGGAAGAAGCGGACTTTGAAATGTCAGCCATGCTTTCCCGGGCCGCCGGCATTGGGTTGCGCATTGCCTCTCCCAACACTCGCGGCTGGATACACGGTACATCGGGCTTGAGAGCGGCTCCAAGTCGCACTCGCCCCCAGTGCCGTGTTCCCCCGGAAGTGCATGAGGAACCTAGTACGACCTGGAACGCCCCCTTCGGCGCGTACATGTCAACTAGTTCCATCACCCTTTCTTCCCTCGATGGTGGGGCAGCTAGAGGATACGTTGATGTCCCCCGGGGGCTCAACCTAGACTCCCGTCCAAAGCACGTAGGCTTTTCGGCATCTGAGGTGTCGAGAGCTTACTCTGCTGCGGGCCAAGCTTTCCCTTCTCTCCATGCTATGGCGTTCCTGCAGGCCAATGCGCGGAGAGAGCTCCACGAGGGTAAGACCGACCCAGTGCTTATGCATGAACTCCGCGGCTTCACCGACCTCGCTCTCGGGCGACCAAGGTGGTCGGGCGATGTCCACACTTGTGGTCCAGGAGAGACACCTCTGGCTGAACCTTGCACAGGTGAGTAACACTGAGAAAGTCCGCTTTCTCGATGCACCCATCTCGCAAGGGGGGGCTGTTTGGTGATACTGTCGAGTTCGACAGTTAGGGAGCAGACAGAGGATATCAAATATGTCCTCCCCAGCCGCGACTCGACCGCCCTCTGGCCGCCGAGATCCCGTGCACCGTCTGCTTCCCAGCAGCCCTGGTCCTCTACGAGACATCGAAGAGGAGACCACC
Organism: Triplophysa rosa; assembly: GCF_024868665.1. Taxonomy (NCBI): domain Eukaryota; kingdom Metazoa; phylum Chordata; class Actinopteri; order Cypriniformes; family Nemacheilidae; genus Triplophysa; species Triplophysa rosa. The sequence goes on along the minus strand of NC_079893.1, from coordinate 17,495,899 downwards.
ACCCCGTCAGCAGCCGCGGCGGAAGCCAAAGCGGCCCTCATGGGAAGACCCCAGGGAGATCGAGAATACCTTCGGGCCCGACCCCAGCCATTCCATTGCTGGTGGTCGATCCGGGACGGTTCCTGCGCCGTCCCAACAGCCCATTTCTAAAAGTTTTCTCCCTCTCTGGGCATTTATCACAGCCGCTCTCACCCTCTAAACGACGGTGTTCGGCAACTCGACGTTGCGTCACGGCGAGACCCAATGTCGAGGATAATCAGCAGCCTAAGCACTCTCAATCAACGGTGCGTTGTGCCACATCATCGTCTGGGTATTATCACAGCCGCTCTCACCCTCTACACGATAGTGTTCGGCAACTCGACGTTGTGGCAAGACCCAATGTCGAGGATAATCATCAGCCTAAGCACTCTCATTCGATGGTGCGTTGTGCTACATCATCGCCAGGCAGGTAAAACTGCAGAGCCGATCTCCTCTCCGGGGGTCCCCCCCACGGCGAGCAGAACGTACCCCTAGCCTCCCTGTCTCGGCCCCTGGGAGCCTGACAAGAGCTTCCCAAACCGTCACGGTGACTACGGGATACGTTCCGTCTCGGCTATGCGATCCAACTCCCCGGACATCTATCCGGGGCATCTATCAGATGTCAAGATGGATTCATGGCAATCAACCTGAAGGACACTTACTCTCATGTCTCAATTCTCCCTCGTCATCGCCCGTTCCTACGGTTCGCTTTCGAGGGTCAGGCATATTAGTACAGAGTCCTCCCCTTCGGGCTGTCCCTGTCCCCGCGAGTCTTCACGAAGATCGTGGAAGCCGCCCTCACTCCCCTCAGGGAGAGAGGTGTGCGGGTACTAAACTATCTCGATGACTGGCTCATTTGACACACTCGTGAGATCTGTTATGTACACACAGGGACCTAGTGCTTCGGCACCTAGATCGATTGGGACCACAGGTCAACCGAAAAAGAGCAAGCTCTCTTCTGTGCAGAGCATCCTCTTTTTTGGTATGGAACTCAACTCTGTCTCCATTACAGCGCGACTGCGCTCAGTCAGTGTTGAACTGTCTGGAATATTTCAAGCAGTCAGCGAGAAGAGGCTCCTGGGCACATGGCATCCTCGACGGTGGTGATACCCCTCAGGTTGATGCACATGAGACCGCTCCAACACTGGCTACAGAGTCGAGTTCCCTGGAGAGCGTGGCACACCGGCAGCAGGCGGATGGTGATTACGCTTTTCTGCCGACGCACCCTAACCCCTTGGTCTTCAATGACCTTTCTACGGACGGGGGTCCCTCTCGGGTAGGTCGAGACGCGTCATGGTCAACAGACGCCTCCCTGCAGGGTTGGGGTGCCGTGTGCAACGGGCACGCAGTGTCGGGGCGATGGCCGGGCCCCCGCCTGCGCAGGCATATCAACTGCCTAGAGTTGTTGGATGTGCTACCCGCACTGAAGGGGTTACAACCTCTCGTGCAGAACAAGCACGTGCTGGTCCGGTCGGACAGCACAACTGCCGTAGCGTATTTAACCGCCAGGGTGGCGTTCGCTTATGGCAGCTAACACGACGCCTCCTCCTGTGAAGTCCGCAGGTGAGCAGATCCTTGCGAGCCACACATATCCCCGGCGACCTGAACCAGACAGCCGATGTGCTCTCTCCTCAGTTGACGCCTCGCGGAGAGTGGCGACTCCACCCCCGCGCAGCCAGATCATTGGGTACAGTCCAGGCGGGCTCAGGTAGACCCCTTCGCCTCCCTGGACACCACCCATTGCCCGCTAAGGTACTCCCTGCCCGAGGCCCCCCTCGGCATGGATGCTATAGCGCACAGCTGGCCGTGGGACAAGCGGAAGTACATCTTCCCCCCAGTGAGCCTCATTGCACAGACCCTGTGCAAGGTCAGGGAAGAGGAGCATCAAGTGTACTAGTTGCGCCATACTGGCCCAACCGGACTTGGTTCTCGGAGCTAATGCTCTTGACAACAGCTCCCCGCTGGCCAATTCCCCTGATGAAGGACCTGTTTTCCCAGGGGAAGGGCACGTTATGGCATCACGGGCTAGACCTCTGGAACCTCCATGTCTGGCCCCTGGACGGAACGAGGAGATCCTGAGTGGCCTACCACCTGCGGCGGTTAAGACCACTACTCAGGCTAGGGCCCTGGCCACTCTAGTGGTTATCTCCACTAGACTCCTCCCTGCGGTAGGAAGTGGTCTCTGTAGCGCATCCCCCAATTGAGGAAGTAGCGCTTACCCAGTGGCCTTACGGTACCGGGCGGCTTCTCGCTGTTAATTGAAACAAGGTCGCCGCCTGTGGGTAGGCAGGGGCCTTCCCACCTTTCAAGAAAGCTCTGGGGCCCCCTACCTACCCACTGGTAGGTTACAATTTCGCGGTAGCGCTCACGGCTGACACACCCAGGCCAGTCACCGTCGCTTCGCTAGAGATTGTGACAGGGCACAGAGTTATGGCGTTTTCCATAGGAACCCCATCTGTCAGTTCGACACAACGTCGAGAGACCGACAGAAAGGAAACGTCTCGGTTACGAATGTAACCTCAGTTCCCTGATGGAGGGAACGAGACATTGTGTCCTCCTTGCCAAAACAAGTGCTGACCACTGCAGCAGTCGTGAGAGGTCTCAGGCTCCTCAGAACTAAGGTGAATGAATGAGGCACGCCGTCTCCCTTTTATACCCGGATATCCGGGGGAGGAGTCTGGCATGCAAATTTCATTCGCCAATTTTCATTGGCCTTTTCTAAGAAGTCGGAAGCGATTGGTTCTCAGGGACGAACCCCATCTGTCGGTTCGACACAACGTCTCGTTCCCTCCATCAGGGAACCGAGGTTACATCCGTAACCGAGATGTTTATTTTTATGTTTTGGGCACTACAGCTTTATGTGATATTTATTTTTTACTCATCATTACTGAGCATCTTTGCTGTGATAAATTTCAACTAAGGCATTCCAACACTGTGCTACAGTAAATCTATTACAGTATATCATGATGCTGATCAGTTTAATTTATATTTACAATACAATTTAGGACTAACATATTACAATGTATTTTACCAGCCAGAAACATGAAGTACTACCACACTGTGAGGCAGTTTCCTGGACAGGGATTAGAATAAGCCATAGGCCTTAAATTGGGAATTTAAAGTAGTTTTTACAAAATATGCCTTATGAAAACATATTATATGCCTATATTAAATTAAACTTTATGAATGGAGGGGCTACATGTACAACTTACCTTTATGCAGAATACTGTGGGTTTATGTCCTGATAAGAGGTCCACTTTCAACATAGACTTCATTTCTTCTGTCATGGTCGTGTCAAATCTGCACAGCTGCATATGTTTTAGTAATTTAGCCTGGAAAGACGCGATCGCGATCACAGTCACGGCTGGTTGTTCTTTTTCAAACAACACAATAGTTGCAGTATAATAATGGTGGCGTTATCAGCACACTGAGGCGCTAAAAATGTTGCAGAACAAGAGCTAGCTGTGTTTCACGGCTGTTTGTTTTGCATCCAAGTACGTTTAATTTCTTGAAATTTCTTAAATTAACATGACGTACATCATTGTAATGTCTTTAGCTCTGCAGTTGGATCGTTGAATCAGCGAATACTGTACACAGCGAGTTCGCCAGTATGAACGCACATTGCGTTCAGAACAACTCGCACACGAATGACTCTGTAGCGAGGAAGGCGGGGCGAGAGCCGTGGGGCGAGTAAGCCCGCCTTCCTCGCTACAGACTCATTTGAACCGTTTCACTCATTTGAACTCATTTGAATTTAAACTATTGAACTTTTCAGTTACTAGTGAATATAAGAGATCATTGAATCATTTAAAGTGAACCACAGATAATGCAAGATGTGAATGAGTTTTGCTCATTTAGTAACACTGGTTAATTCAGTTGGCTATTGTGGGCTGAAAAGTAATTTTTTTTGTCTGTTTGGTTGAATAAAATTAATGTTTTATATAACTTAATAATTGTAATTTTCATCTAATTTTATTAGAACTTTTAATATCTCAAAGTCACTTTGGTTAAGCCACTTAAAGGTACGGTAGGCCTACGTGTGTGTACAAGATTAGGATGGCACCACCTCCGCCTCATTTTGAGCCAGGAAAAACCCTGTGTAGCTGTACCCTTATAAAATTATTCATGGTATTTTAGAATAATGACCATAGTTTATGGTTATGTTTAATATTTTTATATGATTTCATAAATATTGTTTCTGATTGCACCGGTCTTAGACAATACTTGAAGCCAGTGAAAAATAGGTAGGATACCCCTAACATACTGGAAATGGTTGCTATAGGGAAATTTGTTGCTAATGTTATTGTCATATTTACCAAAGTACAGACAATAGCAAAACCTGCAAACCACAACTGACTTTTGAGTTCCTGGTTCCTTTTGCAAAAAAATATTTTTTGTCCTGGACTTCATATAGGAAGGTCGCTTCTTTTAATATTATTGTAAGCTGCTGTAACCAATCATTTAAATTTAATATTGACCACCATCTGAATGAATTATTTTGAAATTCATCGGGAAGAAAAAATATGTTTACACTTCTGTGGAGTACATAAGGAGCCAAATCTAAATCGGGGTTAGAAAAACTGCCATCCTGGACATTTGGAGCCAAGTTCAAATAGCCAAATTCAATGAAAACATGCATGCAACCCACAAAAGAACATAGCATTGTTGACATGGTTATTATTGACACTTATTTTATGAATGTTGATGAGCTGGGGCAGAGTGATGAAAGGGGTGCTTGGCAGGCCCGGATTAAGAACTCAGAGGCCCCTGGGCACAAGTGTCTTATGGACCCCCCATACACACACATGCGCACAATAAAGTTTTAAATTAGCCTAGGGTACTATGTGTATGAAACACCTCTATGTTTCAGGATTACAGGATTACATTGACAAGTTACAAACTATGATCACAACCTGAAGGACAATATCAACACCTGTACACATCCTCCATCATACAGGATATACACCACATGATTGCAACAAGGCCTTCCTGGACCAGCAACAACAATATTAAGACCTTTCCCTGAATACTGTAACTCACTGGCATATTCAAGCACACACTACCACACCTCAACCTTTTAATTCAGTTCTATCAGATTCTTCCATAATTCAACACAAACATGCCAGATTCACAAAACTGTTCTTAAGAGAAAATATAAGAACTTTCTTCAAATAAATTACAGAAACTTCTTAAAAATATTCTTAAATGCAATTCTAAAATACTGTATTTCCATCCTCATTTTTTCAAAGACTAAACGGGCAGGGCAGTCTTTGTCAATGATTATACTACAAGAGTAATTTGTCCAATTGTTAAACTTTATTTGTGTAACAAGCACCTCGCGACTCGCATTATTATGTAAGCGTGTAATGTGTTACAGTAAACGACATTAACAAGTATTATAAGTATACTTCTTTAGCATATATATTATGACATCATCATATATATTTTTTAAACATTTTGCAATGTATGTAAAAGCACTGTGGATTATCTAATAATGAAGGCTAAATATTGGTAACTTAAGGCAGTTACCGATCAACAATATATCAATATAAAATAATTCACAAAAGTGATGGAAACGCCAAATTTCGAATTAAAAACGCTTAATTCGCAAAAAAAGTTTTTATGCTCGCTTGAGGTGGTTTTTCATTTTTGCGAAAAAGGTTTATGCGAATAATGGGAGATGGAAACGCATTTGCCGAATAAATTCCTCCAAAAACTCACCTAACTGCACTATGAGACGGCCGGTGTAACCTGACTAACCAGTGTAATGATCTTGTGACACAGCATCAGAAATGTTGTGATGGTCATTCTTAAACGCCTGAGCAAAGTCGTCAAGTATTTCTGTAATTGCCTCTTAGAACTGTCACGACTATGTTTCCCGAACAGCAGGCATCCACAAAAGCACCGCATTTATTGAGTTTTCTAATCGTCTGTTTGTGCAAGTATTATTATATTTGAAAACTATTATATTCAGTGGCTTCTCTTACTTTTCTTACTGATATTTAGTGCCAGTTTATTAGGAAGTGACGGTTGACTAGTTGGATGGAAACGGTGCTTATTCGCAAATGTTTTATGCGATATTCCAATTTTGCGCATAAGCTAAATTGGCAACTTTGGATGGAAACCCGGCTAGTGACAGGTTGTTGGAAACGCTGTTTTGTACTCATTTTATTCACAAGTTACCTGTCGTACGGTGCTGCTGCTTCCTGCCGGGAAAGAGAGACCTCGCGCTCGCGGGGCAGCACTTGCGACATTTTCCCACTGAATGAAAGCTAAGGTTTATCCAAAAAGTCGCTAGATTTGTCGCTATGCGCTTCTTCTAAACAAAAGCCGCTGGAGGGCTCGTAAAAGTGATTAAATCAAAAGACAGACTTCCTAATTTAGAAACACTGTTTTGTGTGTGCACCTCCATGTGCGCGGGAGAGAGAAGCGCACGGCAGAATGAATATGGCGTAAACGCTGTTATGTGAAAATGTTTTCCCTAGCCTGGGCCCCAAGCGCGCATGGGTCCCTGAGCCTGTGCCCATAATGCCCATTGGATAATCCGGCCCTGGTGCTTGGTGTGAGAAGCATTTTAAAGCTGTCTGAATCGCTGCAAAAGTTGGCTCTACAAAAAGTAAATGTAAAACTCATTTTTTCTAAGAATATAATTTCCAACATAAATCACTGTCATAATAGTTGCTTTAGTGCTGCAAAGCTGTAAAACTCAAATATCACAAAGAACAAATTACTGAATACTTTTGCTATACATAATATATATACAAGAATATGTAAGATGTAAGTTATAACTATTATTTAAGCATGCCCTCTATATTTCCAATTTAGTCCTCATTTGCTGCCTTGTATTACTGTGGTGGAGGAAGCTGATCCAAAAACAGAACAAAAGAAATACCTCCTTACAGAGTGAAGGGACAGATATCAATCCCTCAAGGATAAAAGAAACAAGTCAATTCATAGTCCTGTATCTCTTTTATTTCCTCCTTTCAAAGCTCAAACTGGTTTTATGGCGGTATAAAACGAAACATGCATCAAGTTGATCCCCATTTGCCTTTCATTATTTCCTGCTAGACTTTGTTAGCGACCGTCATATAAGGCAATTAAAGAAGAAATTGAGCAGCTTGCCACTTAGCGAAGAGACAAGCAGCTTTAAACAGTTAAACATTTCAGAACGAAATAATGGCAATATCATTTGCATTTTAATACTGCCAACTAAGAGGCATGCAAGACAGGAAATCATTCATTTTCATAGTGCTCATGCTGTAGGCTTGAGAAAAAAATGAGGGGTGCAATGATTTGCTAATTCTCTCATCTCACAGCCGGGTTTAAAGTCTTATATGCAATTAGTAGCTGACTTACAAAAGATTAGAGGAACAGCTTCATCCACTGAAATTAGACAACTGGAATTGTAAACACAATGCAGCAATCACCCTTTTGTTAGCAATAAGCCAACTGTATGTTTAAACAGCTTAGGGAGATGTCAAACAAAGCCCACAGAATATGACTACTTAAATAACAGTCATATCTGACCGAGTTTCAAAATCACAACAACTGGAAGGAAGAAAAAAAGAGTGGAATAATATAACCAAAGGATTCAAATAAATACAGTAATAGCAAAGGTGTGAGTGAGTGTGACAACATTTCATTTCATTATTTTTGGCTGGCAGTATAGTGATATATTCCACAATATTTCTAGAAGCAGTGAAATGTCTATTCAAATATCCGCCTTAAAGGGCTGTTTAACTGACCCTTCAATTATCATCAGCAGTAACATTACTTCAGTTTGCAGTAATACTTAATCTTAATTGACAATTCTACTCTTGCTGAGAAAACACATTTTCAAAATCCGCTATTGTTTGTAAATTTGATTATACTGTCATAAAAAAGTATCAGCCAGCATGCTAACTCCCTGACCACTGGAATCTCCACACTGCTAAAGGGTTAAGTGTGTAGAATAGAATGAAATGAAATGAAATGAAATGGAATGGAATGGCATGCAATACAATAGAATGGAATGGAATGGACTGGAATAGAATAGAATTCATAACTACCTGTTCTGGGTTTGCTGAGGGACTGAATCTCTTGGCACACACCAAAAAGATGTCCGGTTGTGGCTTGCCATTCATGACTTCTGGATCATCTCCAAGTACAATGTGAGAAAAGAGCCTGAAGAACTCTTTATGACGGCTGGTCTTCATTTCAAAAGTCAAGCCTGCTGAACTTGTGGCCACAGCAATAGGAATGCCATGCTTGTGGAGATGATTGACAAGCTTCTCTATACCTAAAATAATTCAGTCTATTTAAATTGCAAAGATAATCATCAGATTTCATGTCTATCCCTCTGTTACATTCTGCTTCAAACACATCTTCCACTTTAAATCCTACAGGGTCATTACCTGGAATCAGAGAGGCAGTGGGGAATAATCTCTCCTGAATTTCCCTGCTCTCCTCCAGGAGCTCCTCGGGTGTCATCGGGAGTTCTAGTTTGTCTCTGATAATTCTGGCAGCATCCAGAGCCTTCTTGCCCATCACAGAGGACTTCACTTCCCATGTGTACTTCTTATTGAACCGGTCACAAACTTCCTGAAACGAGACTGTGTACAGTCTCTCTGTATCTGCAACAGATATTTAAATGAAAAACATGATACTGCAATGTAAATTAACGGAACAAAAACGTTTTAAGCGTTATGCTTTTTCGGTTCACGACTATCAAAACAGACTAGTGAAATAAGGTCTCAGCCTTTCTGATTCCATGAATTATGAGTTACAGAAAGAAAAGTAAGCAAATGAATAATTTTATTTATGGGAGCTGATTTACAAGCGTACTTTTAAAAATGTTTTCACCCACCCAATAACAAGCCGTCCATATCAAAAAGTACATGTGTTACTTGTTTACAAGACATGTTTGAAGCGACGCGTGTGTTGGACTTCTTGTCAGAACCTCATTGACTCGTTGAAAAAGAAAACAGACAGACGCGGATCCTGCTGGACAAACGAAGTTCAAACAGAATTATAATAATAACCCATTTTAAAATAATATCGATTGTTTTTATTCCCAGTTGCTAACTGTAAGTTAAAATAAATATATTTATTGTTGTAAATATACAATAAACTATCATATTGCTAATTCAGAGACAGCCTTTTTGGGAAACTCGGGGCAACTTATAACTCGCCATTTTGTTGCAAAGACTTGTGGGATATGAAGTTTTTCATAGACTGCTCTAATGCATAACTCGCAGTCAGTACTGGAAAAAGGTCATGACAGAGGGGAAAGATTAATGAACAAATACATAAATTGTATATAAAGTGTAAATATAAATGATATAGGCCTATAGTGGTTAGGAAATAATATATCTAAAAGTTGTTTTTATGTATTTTTCTAATTTGTTAATTTTCTAATGAAAAATATTCAGTGTGCACTTTACATCAAAGAACCAATGACTGAGTATTATTGAGGCAATGTTACGACCAATTGCCAAGAGGGAATGCATATTGTGAACAGTACAAGTAATCCTATGGCACCATATTGGCTGAGAGGACGATCCCCCCAATCAACAGACTAAAGAAGAAGAGAGTGGTCAGCTGGACAGGGGTTACATTGACTTATTGCTGTTATCCAAGAACAAAAAGGCCTTTTTAATGAATTAAAAATCTGTTGTTTAATTGCTTCTGCCACAGTGTACATAATTTTCACCCATTTGATTACATGACATTTTCAACATAATAATGTGGCTGTATTTTTCTGAACAGTGGACAAAGGCATATCACAAAGGCAGTCATTAATGTCTACAACTTGCATAAAACTAAATATATATGTAACACCCTCGTAAGAGAAGAAGAACGATACCACACTGGAATAAGGATTGAGCAAGTAGTTTTATTACTGAGTCCAGAAGAGGCTGACAAGTGCTCAAGTAAAATTGGAACATCCAAGGAAAATAATCCAAACTACATCCACGGAGTATAGAAACCAAAAGAGTCCACAAGTAGTTTAGAGAGTAACATACAACAAGACGGGACACTGGACATGACTAAACACTGGGTTAAAATAGAGTCCATGGGATGGGGTTCAGGTGGACTGTATTGAGCAACAGGTGCGGGGTGATCAATGATGCAGTGCATGATGGCAAATGTAGTCCTGGGGTTAAAAGTGCAGTGATTGTGATCTACTGTAGCGGGGTGTGGCTCTGGTTCGGGCGGTGTGGTCGACGAAGACAGAGCAGATGTTACAGTAGCCCCTCACAGGGGCCTTTCTGGACGGCCATGAGGACGGGGTGCCAGTCGGTCAGGGTGAGAGATGTGGAATTGTCTGAGCAGTTCAGGATCTAGGATGTCTTCTCGGGCCACCCATGACTGTTCTACCCCTCCCAGTCTATGATATATTCTAAGCAGCCACCCCGCCTCCTGGAGTCCAGAATGGCTTCCACTTGGAAGATTTGTTGGAACTCATCGATGGGTGGTGGAGGAGGCAGCTCGGGCCCCGCACCAGGCTCTGTGGAGGGAACAGAAACAGGTTCATGGTAAGGTTTGAGAAGTGACACATGGAAGGAGGGTGAGATTCTGTAGTGCGGGGGTAATTCAAGTCGGAATGTTACTGGATTGATCTGGTGAAGAACTACAATGGGGCCGATGTATTTGGGGCTAAGTTTTTTGTAGGGCTGTCGCAGTCGGAGATCTCGGGTGGATAACCACACCTTCTGGCCTGGTTGATAATGCGGGGCAGGTGCTCAGCGTTTGCCTTTTGGCTACGAACTGCTTGTTGTAGATGATGAGCGGAGTCCCATACTCTATCACTCTCCCGAAACCAGTGGTTCACTGCTGGCACCGCAGAGGGATCTCCCGAACAGGGGAACATTGGGGTTTGGTAGCCGAGTATGCATTGAAAGGGGGTTAGTCCAGGGGATGACTTTCGGCCCAGGGTAGGTAGCGGTGCCAGGTGTGTTGATGATCATGGCAGTATGTCCTCAGGTATCTCCCATGGTCTTGAATTTTCCTTTCAGCCTGGCTGTTGGATTGAGGGTGATAACCAGAAGTGAGACTGATGGTAACATTGAGTGGTTCACTAGTTCGCCTATGCAGATAATATTGATGGTAGCACGAGTAGCGAGGGTATGCTTGTTTGGCATGCTGAACCCGGATCACTCCCCCTCGATGAGGGGAGTACGCCGAGCTCGGAACCGGCCCGAACCCTGTGTACCCCCCAAAGGCGCATGATGCCGGACAGCAGCCGGGTAACGCATTCCCCCCAAATGGCACAGGGCTTGAGGCTGCCGATGTGGCATATGGCTTGGGAACGGGAGTGGGTGTAGGTTGTGGCATAGGCTTGGGACAGAGTGTGGGTTTGGGACAGAGTGCGGGTTTGGGACAGAGTGCGGGCTTAGGACAGAGTGTGGGCTTGGGACAGAGTGCGGGGCTTGGGACAGAGTGCGGGCATGGGACAGAGTGCAGGCATGGGACAGAGTGCGGGCATGGGCTTTGGACAGGGCTTGGGCAGGGACGTGCACAGACATTTTGAGGGGCATGGGCTCAATTGGAAAAAAGGGCACTTCTCATAATTGTTTTAATTTTTTTTCAAACAAAATGTTAAATATATTAAAATAAATATTTATATAAATCCCTAACACTCACCCAATTGTTTCATGTTCCGACAATGGTCTTCTGTAGAATTCACAAATTTTATAATAAGAACAGGCAACAACAAAGGAAATTAAAAGTGAAAGTGACCTATTAGTCAGATATGGTGACCCATACCCGAAATGTGACCTCTGCATTTAACCCATCCAGAGAGTAGTGAACACACGTACACCCGGAGCAGTGGGCAGCTATCACGGCAGCACCTGGGGAGCAAGTAGGGGTAAGGTGCCTTGCTCAAGGGCACCTCAGTTGTTACCCGCCAGCCCTGGGAATCGAACCGACAACCTTCTGGTCACGAGTCCGACTCTCTAACCATTAGGCCACGACTGCCCCTCATTCAACTCGGAAAATTTTGCACAAGCCAATAAACTGGTTAAAAGGAATATTATAGTTTGTTTTATATGTAACACAATGTGTATACACCATTTAAAGTTTAAAAAACGTTGTATTTTCCACATACTGTGCATGTTTGTATCTCCTCTTTGCCCCGCCTCTCTGAAATGCGCTGATTTTTTACAAAGCTCGTGGCTCTGAAAAGCGAGGTGTGCTATGATTGGCCAGTTCACCAGTGCGTAGTGATTGGTCAAATACTGCAAGCATTTCACGGAAATGTAACATCTCTTACCATATTCGGAACATCAGGTTCCAAAGCAATTGTACTGACAGACGATACAATGAGATTTACAATTACGCCCACCTTAACTACGTGTAGATTTGGGCAGTCTTAGTCAAATCATGTTACGAAGTTACGTAGATTCGCCGGGGTGTAGTTACACGAGGCGTTTCAGGCAAGTCTGGTTGAGCATTCGCTTTTAGATAGAATGCATCTTTTGTTCCCACACTTTCATTTGTGCAATTTTACGTGTCTAATACATGCATGGGCAACTTATAACACACCAAAAACACAGAAAAACACGTACTTCCGCCATATGACCCCTTTAATTATTTTGCTGTTATTGGGACACCAACAATGAACTTCACACAAAACTGAAAAAGGCAGTAGGTGCTAATTTGTTATTTTACAGGACAAAAACCTGCAAAATTAATTAAAACACACTGCAAATGATTGACAAAATACAAAAATACAGTAGCTTAACTAATTATTATTAATATTATTATTGTTGCTATAATTACACTTACTGTACCACGCACACACACACTGATGGTGACAAGAATTTTGTTTCACATTTGAGGGAGGGCTGTTTAGATCTATCAGCGCATACACAACATATAAAATGGATAGTTTTTAGATGAGGAGTCTGACATCAAACTTATCAAGTTATTGTTTAAGGTGGGACACTTAATGTACTGTTCAAGTTTGAGATGTTGATCTATTATCTATTATTAACTAATAACTGGTGGTATGCTTTAGTTATTTTGTTTATCCTATTCATCTTAATTGCCTGACAAATTTATGCAAGTTAGCACATATTAATTACTTTTAATTACTAATATTAAATGCCTGGTTTACATATCAATGAGGCGATTCTGATGATGTTATTAATTTGACTGTGTTCAGCTGTCGTTTCTCCATCAAGTTAGCATGTATGCCAATGATGTACTGCCTCAGCCTTAGCGAAACTTTAGCTATTAGCTTACTCATTAGCTCATAAGTGATGGATGTTAGCAAAACAATATTTGCAGTTTGTCTTTTGGATAATTAGGTGTGAATTCGAAAGCACACGTAGCTAGTCTGTTCATCACCACTCACCTCCACATCAAGAAGAAAAACGCTACTGGAAAGGAGGGAGGTCTTCACTTCTGTGACTCTCTGCATGACGTGCCAAACATGCTACACAAACAGCTGTGCTGTGCGTGCCCACTATGTGCGGCTGCGCGCTTGCGTGAGAAAGGCATTGGAACTCTCAACATTTCCCGACCTGACCTGACATTTTCGAATTGTTTGACAAGGAAAGCCGTGCGCAAACAGAAACACATACACTTTCTCTCGAGGAAGAAAATGGGCCTGGGCTCAAGCCCCAAAGCACCCCCCTCTGCACGTGCCTGGGCTTGGGACAGGGCGTGTCAGCAGCGGCAGAGCGTGGGCTTGTGTCTGCAGTGGCAGACCGTGGGCTGGTGTCTGCTGTCGCAGAGCATGGGCTTTGGGAAAGTGTCTGCTGCGGCAAAGCATGAGCTTGGAAGTGACTACTGTGTCAGAGCGTGGGCTGGTGAAATATTGGTGCTGAATGTTTTGGGTGATAAGGATAAGGGAGGCCTCTAGCAGTGTTTTTAAGAGGCCGATTTACTCGAAGATCAGCTCCGAATATTGAGGGACCGGCATTGGCATGGGGTCCGCCTCCGGCGCCAACAGCCTAAACTTTTGCAAGGAAAATCGAGAGAGAGCGTCTGCTATCTGATTTTTTTGACCCGGGTATGTGTTTGGCTGTCAAAATTAACTGATCGCAAGCCGATATCCATGTGAGGCATCTGAGGAGAGGCATTAAGGAGGGTGAATGAGAGCAACCTTTATTGATGCAGTGCACCATTGCTTCATTGTCACAATGAATTATGATACTGGAGGCAGACCATTCTTTGCCCCACAGGTAAGCCGCTACGACTATTGGGTAAAGCTCGAATAATGCAGAGGATGCGAGAGACTGTGGTAATACTGTGAGCTGGGCAGGCCAGGTGGAGGCGAACCAGCGGCCTTGGTAAAAGCCGCCGAAACCGACGGAGGGGGCGGTGTCTGTAAAAAGGCGGATATCGTCGGGGTGGGAGATCATGTCGTTGTAGAAAAAGGATATTCCGTTCCATTGCTTAAGGAATCAGATCCATAGGCTCAGCTCGTCGCGGCATGAGCTGGTTAGGTGTATTGTGTTAGGTGTATTGCAACTGAAGATGCAAGGGAGAGGAGGTGCAACACGAAAGGGCGGCCTTGCGGAATGATGCGCATCGCGAAATTTAGGTGGCCGAGAATGGACAACAAGTCGCGTTTAAAACAGCGAGGGTTGTCTATCAGGGAGGAAGCGATCAAAATCGTCCTATCGATTTTTTCCTTAGGTAAGGAAGCTTAGAAGTTTAGTGAATCTAAATTAATGCCTAAAAACTCAACGGAAGTGCTAGGTCCTAAAGTTCCCTTTCTGTCGGTCTCTCGACGTTGTGTCGAACCGACAGAATGGGGTTGTCTTGAGAACCTATCATCTTCTGAGTATTTAGAAAAGGCCAATGAAAATTGGCGAATGAAATTTGCATGCCGGGCTCCTCCCCGGATGTCCGGGTATAAGAGGGAAGCCGGCGTGCTCATTCATTCACCTTTTGTTCTTCAGAGCCTACGCATCTGGTGAGCTTCTCTACGATCTGGATGATCTTTCTTTCTGCTGGAATCTACGACGTGGACAGCGGACGGTCCCTTCCTGCAGTGACTCTCCCCTGGGCGTCTCGGCAGTTCCGGAGGTGTTCGAGCAAATTTCCTTTTCTAAAAGAGCAAATTTCTCCAGCGTGGCTTGTCCCGCTGTTCTCATGGGTGCAACACACTCATCGAGGAGGGGGACGGACACAATGCCTGCTTCCAGTACGCTGGGGCAGACGTTGTGGATACGTCCTGCCCGCACTGCGGGCGGTGACGATTCAGACGTTGCGTCACAGGTGGCTGTGTTCCCACGGGACTCAGCCACCACCTCGTTTGCTCCCCGTTCCGTGGCGGCAGGACTACGGCCCTGCCGTCCGCTATGGCAAGCAGCGAGGGTGATATGAGGATTACTGTGAGCGATAATCCGCCAGCCACGGCTCACGGACCGTTCACACCTCGTTTCGCTCGTCTGACCGTTCCCCAAAAAGACGGTCCGCCGTCTTATTCCTCAATCACGTATTCGGACACGATGCGTGATGATGAGATGTCTCTTGCAGCATCGGGGGGTGACGTACTGCCATCCGACTCCGACGATTCTTCGGGCTCCCTCCCTCGGGGGGTCGAGCCCAGGAAAAAGCGGATGTCGAGATGTCGGCCATGCTTTCCCGGGCCGCCGTGAGTGTTGGGTTGCAGTGCCCGCACTGCCTCTCCCGGCACTCGCGGCTGGCTACATGGCGCCTCGGGTTTGAGCGCGGCTCCAAGCCGCGCCCGCCCCCAGTGCCGTGTTTACCGGAAGTGCATGAGGAACTTAGTAAGACCTGGAAGCCCCCTTTCCGGCACGTTTCACGTCAAACAAAGTTCTGTCACCCTCTCTTCCCTCGAGGTTGAGACAGCTGGAGGATGCGTCGGTGTCCCCAGGTGGAGTTGCCGCCGCGGTGCACTCGTGCCCGTAGGTGGCGGCCACCTGGGGGGGCTCGACCTAGACTCCCGTCCAAAGCATGTGGTGTCTCGGCATCTCTGGTGTCGAGAGCTTACATTGCGGCGGACCAGGCTGCCTCCTCTCTCCACGCTATGGCTCCTGCCAGGCCAGGGCGTTGAGAGAGCTCCACGAGGGTAAGACCGACCCAGCGCTTATGCAGGAACTCCGCGCCGTCACCGACCTCGCTCTACGGGCGACCAAGGTGACCACGGGGGCCCTGGGTCGGACGATGTCCACACTTGTGGTCCATGAGGAACTCCTCTGGCCGATACTTGCGCAGATGAGTAACGCTGAGAAGGTCCGCTTTCTCGACGTACCCGTCTCGCAAGGGGGGGCTGGTTGGTGTTACTGTGGAGGGTTCTCGACAGTAAAAAGCAGTCCTCCGTGCCGCAACTCGGCCGCCTCGGCCGTCGAGTCCCGTGCACTGTCTGCTTCCCAGCAGCCCTGGTCCTCTTCAACGCCCTCCAGTGACCTGGAGGAGACAGCGAAGAGGAGACCATCGCCCCATCAGCAGCCGCGGGCAGCGGCTGTCATGGGATCACCTCAGGGGGATCGAGGCTTCCATTGGGCCCGACCCCAGCCACAGCGCTGGTAGGTCGGATAGGGACGGTTCCTGCCCCGTCCCTCCATCTGCTGGCCCCCTCTGGGGGGCTGGCGCCCACTTACTCTCAAAAAGGAGAGTTTCCTCTCTCTCTGGGTTACCTCAGCCGCTCTCACCCTCTGCACGACGGTGAACGGCAAACTCGACGTTGCGTCATGGCAAAGCGCAATGTCGAGTATAAACACCAGCCCTCAGCACTCTCAGTCAGACAGTGCGTTGAGCTGCGCAGTCGCCAGGCAGGAAATATGGCAGAGCCGATCTCCTCCCCGGGGGGCCTCCCCCGGCAAGGAATCCGTACTGCTAGCCATCGAACCACCCTCCGCGGGGGCGATGAAGCAGATCAACCTCTAGTCCCCTGTCACAGTTCTGGGAGCCCCCAGACTGTCAGGCGGGCTGAGGAAGACGATCCGTCTCGGCTACGCGATTCAGTCGCTACACGTCCGCCCAAGTTCCGGGACGTCCTTTTACCTCAGGCAGAGGCAGGGATGCCCCCGTACTTCGGGCGGAGGTCGCCTCCCTTCTGGTGAAGGGAGCGATCGAGCCCGTCCCACCGGCCGAGGTGTTCAGCGGGTTTTACAGCCCGTACTTCATTGTCCCTAAGAAAGGCGGAGGGTTGCGCCCTATCTTGGGTCTGTGTGTTCTGAACAGGCACCTACACTAGCTGCCTTTCAGGATGGTCACGCAGAAGCGCATCCTGGCGTCCGTCAGGCGTCAGGACTGGTTCATGGCAATCGACCTGAAGGACGCGTACTTTCATGTCTCGATCCTCCCTCGACTTCGGCCGTTCCGACGGTTCGCGTTCGAGGGACGGGCATATCAGTACAGGGTCCTCCCCTTCGGTCTGTCCCTGTCTCCACGAGTCTTTACGAAGGTCGTGGAAGCCGCCCTCCTTCCCCGTTGGGAAGGAGGTGTACGGGTACTAACTATCTCGACGACTGGCTCAAGTTTGGGCACACTCTCGAGATCTGTGGTGTACACACAGGGACCTGGTGCTCCGGCACCTAGATCGGTGGGGCCACAGGTCAACTGAGATAAGAGCAAGCTCTCCCCGGTGCAGAGCATCCTCTTTCTCGGTATGGAACTCGACTCTGTCCTCACGAGCGGCCCCGCTCACCCCCAGGGGGGGGCGCGAGGACTAGCGCGCCCGGTCAGTGTTGAACTGCCTGAGATCAGACAGTCAGCGGTCCCCCTGTAACAGGAGGCTCCTGGGATTCATGGCATCCTCGGCGGGGGTGGCCCCCCCTCGGGTCGATGCATATACGACCGCTCCAACACTGGCGGCAGAGTCAAGTTCCTTGGAGAGCGTGGCACACCGGCAGCAGGCGTTGGTCACACGCTTTTCTGCCGACACACCCTAAGGGGTGCCGTGTGCAACGGGCAAGCAGTGTCGGGGCGGTGGACGGGCCCCCGCCTGCGTTGGCATTCAACTGCCTAGAGTTGTGGGTTGTGCTACTTGCATTGAGGGACTTCCTCTCGTGCAGGGAAGCACGTGCTGGTCCGGTCGGACAGCACAGCTGCTGTGGCGTATTCTTCACTCACAGCAGCTAACATGACTCGCCCGACGCCTCCTCCTCTGGAGTCAGCAGGTGATCAGCTCCCTGCGAGCCACACACATCCCAGGCGTCCTGAACCAGACAGCCGATGTGCTCTCTCGTCAGTTGACGCCTTGCGGAGAGTGGCGACTCCCTCCCCGCGCAGCCGGCTCATTTGGGGGCAGTTTGGCCAGGCACAGGTGGTCCTGTTGCCTCCCCGGACTCCTCCCATTGTCCGCTTGGGTACTCCCTGTCCGAGGTACCCTCGGCACGGATGCCCTTGCGCACAGCTGGCCGCGGGACAAGCGGAAGTACGCTTCCCCCCAGTGAGCCTCATTGCACAGGGCCTGTGCAAGGCCAGGGAAGAGGAGCATCAAGTGGTACTAGTTACGCCCCTTCGGCCTAACCAGGACTTGGTTCTCGGAGCTGAGGCTCTGACAACAACTCCCCCCTGGCCGCTCCCCCTGGCGGACAGCTTCCCCAGGGGAAGGGGCACGTTACGGCATCCCAGGCAAAACCTGGTCTCCATGTCTGGACGGGACGAGGAGATCCTGAGTGACCCACCCCCGGTCCGGTTGGGACGTCACTCAGGCTAGGGCTTCGGCCACTGGGCGGCTATACGCCCATAGGTGGCGCCTCTTCTCGTCCTGGTGCTCTTCTCGGCGAGAAGACCCGCGGAGTTGCTCGGTCGGGTACGAGCTGTCCCGTCCTCAAGAGAGACGGGGGAGTAACCTCTCCCCCTCCACACTGGGAATGTATGTAGCCGCTACGGCCGCTCATCATGACCCAAGTGCTGGGTAGCCTCTGGGACAGCACGACCTGGTCATTAGGTTCCTAAGGGGCGCGAGAGGGTGACCACCTTACCCGCGCTCCGTACCCTCTTGCGACCTAGGTGGCGGGCCTCAAGAGGCCCCGCCCCCTTCGAGCCTCTCCGGGTTGCCGCTCTTTCTCAGTCTTGATAAAGACGGCTTTCCGCATGGCGCTCACCTCCAAGAGGGTAGGGGATCTACAAGCACCCTCCGTGTCCACAGATTGCC
The DNA here is from genome assembly GCF_024868665.1 of Triplophysa rosa. NCBI lineage: Eukaryota > Metazoa > Chordata > Actinopteri > Cypriniformes > Nemacheilidae > Triplophysa > Triplophysa rosa. Next base: position 17,476,812 of record NC_079893.1, on the reverse strand, counting down.
TAGAACTCGGGGCCGGGATTCTCACGTTATCTTGAGACCCCGCCCCGGCTACGTGCCCAAGGTTCCCACCACTCTCCCGAGAGACCAGGTGGTGAACCTGCAGGCGCTCCCCACCGGGGAGGAAGACCCAACCTATCCGTGTCGTGTCCAGTACGCGCACGGCGCCTCTACTTGGACCGCACGCAGAGCCCAGAAGCTCTGAGCAGCTCTTTGTCTGTTTCGGAGGTCAGCAGGAGGGCTGTCTCCAAACAGAGGCTGGCGCACTGGATCGTGGATGCCCTCGTTAGGGCATACCGATCTTTTTTCCTGCCCGTTGGGGGTGAGGCACACCCCTCGTGGCTGGCTCAGGGCGCCTCTCTGGCAGACATCTGCGGAGCTGCGGGTTGGGCTATGCCTAACAACTCCGTGAGGTTCTAATACCTACGCGCGGAACCGGTGTCAGCCCGCATCCTGGCAAGGTGTGGGACCGGCAGCCGGTAGGGCATACGCCTGCGGAAGCCCTTCCCCCTCCGGGGGGAGCAGTGGCGATCCCGCCTCACTTCTTTCCCCTCGGGTAAAGAACAGGCATTCCATCCATCACTAAGCACCCTTCCAGGGGACAGGCTGGGCAGAGCAGCCCTGCCCCTTTAGGCCGGGGAACAGTTGAGTTATCTCCCACATAGCTCTAACCGGACCTAGTGCTCCAGACGTGGTAACCCCCCCTCCGTGGGCTGTTCCGTCTGATGTATCCTCATGAATGGTTCCCACCTTGGCAACCCATGACCTCCCCAGGTGGACTCCCACCTTGCGGTTAACTCCTGCAGTCCGCACATTCCTCCCATGAGTTCTCCCCTGATGGTGAGACCATGTGGTGTCTCCACTAATTCCTCCCTACGGTAGGTAGTGGCCTCTGCAGCGTTTTTCCCCCCCAGGGGGGAATAATGCTTACCCAGTGGCCCGTACGGTGCCGGGCGGCTTCTCGCCATTTAGAGAATCAGGCCTCCGCCCGTGACGGCCGGCGTTAGGGGGCTTCCCAACTTTTTGTGGAAAGCTCTGGGTCCCCCTTCCTCTCCACTGGAAGGTCATAATTTCGCGTTAGCGTGTTCGTCTGACTCGCCCAGGCCAGTCAACGTCGCTCCGCAGAGATTGTGACGCGGCTCAGTGCTGTGGCGTTTTCCATAGGAACCCCATTCTGTCGGTTCGACACAACGTCGAGAGACCGACAGAAAGGGAACGTCTTGGTTACGGATGTAACCTCGGTTCCCTGATGGAGGGAACGAGACGTTGTGTCCCTCATGCCACAACACTGGCCGCCCACCCCAGCGGTCGGGGGAGGATGCTTTAGGCTCCTCGAACCAAAGGTGAATGAATGAGCACGCCGGCTTCCCTCTTATACCCGGACATCCGGGGAGGAGCCCGGCATGCAAATTTCATTCGCCAATTTTCATTGGCCTTTTCTAAATACTCAGAAGATGATAGGTTCTCAAGACAAACCCCATTCTGTCGGTTCGACACAACGTCTCGTTCCCTCCATCAGGGAACCGAGGTTACATCCGTAACCAAGACGTTTTCTATCATGCAAGAGGAACGCCAAGTTTTGCGAATACTTCTAGGACTTTTGAAAGATGCGCGGCTGGGATGGAGTCGGGAGGTGATATTATTAAAAAATCGTCTAGTAAATGGATAAGGTAAGGAATTGCTTAGTTGTTTCAGAGAATCCAGCAGATTGTCTCAGACAACAAGTCGAATATTTTTGGGCTGCTTCCGAACGTGAGGCGGATGGAAAAATAGAATTTCTCACATCAACAGATGCAGAATAGATGCCAAAAGTCTGGGTGTATCGGCATGACCTTAAATGCGGAGGTGATATGTGACCCTGGACGACAAAACCAGTCTTAAGGGTCAATTTTTCGAAATTGAGATTTTTACATCATCTGAAAGATGAAGAAATAAGCTTTCTATTGATATATGGTTTGTTAGGATAGGACACTATCTGGCGGAACAACAACTATTTACAAAGCTGGAATCTGAGGGTGCAAAAAATCAAAATATTGAGAAAATCGCCTTTGAAGTTGTTAATCTGAGGCACTGTAGCAGGCCATCCACTCACAAAAATAAAGTTTTTATACATATACAGTAGGAAATTTATAAAATATCTTCATGGAACATGATCTTTACTTAATATCCTAATGATTTTTGGCAAAAAGAAAAATCGGTCTTTTTTACCCATGCCATGTATTTTTGCCGATTACTAAAAATGTTCCTGTGCTACTTAAGACTGGTTTTGTTGTCCAGAGTCACATATCTACTTTGGATAACCAGGCACCACGTCTGGCATTTTTTATTAGGGTGATGGTTTGATCGACATCGTGATAATGAAGAGAAAATTCTTCGAGCGGAATTAGACTGTTGATGCTTGGGAAAGGAGAGCCGTGTGGGTACGAGAGATCAAATATGAGGTGCTTTTTTCCCGAGAATTTTCGCGTGGCCACACCGATGGGGCTAACGTGAAAAACGGTGAATGGGGGGGGGGCGGAGAACGGGCCGATTATAAATTTGTCATCAATCTCTTTTTTGATGAGGCAATCGACCGTCTCTGGCTCCGCAAGTGCAGACTGGAGATTAGGGCAGATTAAGCTGTGTGAGAGAGGGCTTGCGATGCCAGGATTGAAGCCTTTCGTGAGGCCAGTTAAAAAGTAGTCTGTAAGGTGAGTATCAGGGTGGTTGGATAATTCAAAAGCCAAATGCAAAACATTCACAGGAGTCGAAAGGTAGGGTTTGGATTTTTAATTATCGTTCCTGCGCACAGGACAAACCAAGCGGGCGTGGGGGCCACTGCAGTGGCTACAAACATGTAAATAGCGGCAGCGTTGCCTAACACATTTGCCTGCATTGAAACTCATGCAAGCTTCTTGTGCACGGGAACTGGCGGGTTCAAAGGTGGTTGGGTTGGCTGGAAGATTTAGCAGGTGCGGAACATAAGCGGTAGATGCGGTGGGAGGTGGGACTGGGCTTGAGGGAGCGGGGGGGTTGACCATGGGGCAAGCGATGGTGCTGTGGGTCACTGATCGACAAACTGCGCAGGTGATGTTATGTACTCCTAAGAAGACCCGGTTGTGGAGCTCAGTGTCCAGAGCCCCCCAGTAGGGGCTCTGGTTCCACTGAGCTACCCTGATAGCGCATTTTGCAGAAAACATCTTGTGGTATGTATAGAAGTGGGTTCCCTCGAAGGAGAGCGCGAGCTCCACGACTAAGAGGAAAGGCTGAACAGATGACTTCCGAATATCGTAAAAATGCTATGGAAATGGAAATGAGAGGGGGCGAGAGTGATCTGGCGATCTGCTGACGGTAGTGCGAGTGGGGAAAGAACTTGAAAAAGATCTATGTCCACACCTGCTACAATCTGCATCCTGATTCCTCCGGAGATGAGGGGTGGTTCCAGGGCTGGGGCGTGTTTTGGGATTGGCATGGCTGTTGCTGTGGCCAATGAGTAGTTAGGGCGGGCCAGAGGCATGGAGAGGAGGGAGGGAATTACGGCCTCTGGAGCGGCTAATGGAGGCAGCCTCACACTAGCGGCATCCGGGGCGGGGACCAGAGGGAGGGAGGGGAGGAGGGAAGGCGGGCTGTAGGCCAGAGGGCAGGAGGGTGGGAAGGAGGGTAGGAGGGAGGGTGGGAAGGATGGGAGGAGTGCTGGCAGGCCACGGGCCTGAGGGAGGAAGGGCCAGCTGGGGGCCGGGGCCTGGATTGATGGCGGAAGCCTCACGCCAGTGGCTGAAGTCGGTGCCGCTGGCCAAAAGTTGTCAAATGGTGGAGTGGCTTGGGTGACACCGCCGCGACCTGGAAACTGGAATGCCGCTGGAGGAAGTAGCTGCTGGGCACCTGCGGGTTGCTCATCGGGGGTGCAGCCTAAGCTTGCTGAAAGCCTGTGGCGGCGACCTGATGGAGTTGAGTTTTGCCGAGGGTTGGCGGAGGACGGCTTGGTCCGAGTGAAAAGAGGTCCGGGTGCTGATCTTAATTGGTCAGTGGCTTGTATTTCTGATACAGATCTCTTTGGATGAGTTTTTGACTGTAGTGAGACTAGAAGGCCGTATAGATCCGGTTTAGTCATCTTCCGGTTTACGTGGATGTCTCGGTCGGAAAGGGCTTGACGTAAGCTTGCTACGTTCCACTTCCCTATGGGTGGTACGGTGGATTGCGCCGAAGCGTAAGATGATGCTGTGGAAGGATGCTGATGCTCGGCGGAGCTACAGTAGGTAGCGACTGATGTCGGCGCTTCGAAGTGCGAGGAGTAGAGCGGTGGGTTGATCGACCGCGTGGTTGAGCTGGTGTCTTGGTCGCTGTGTCCTTGCCGGGGCTGGAGCACTGGATAGCGCTTGAATGAGTCGGCGTGACCTGGGCGGTGGTACTTTCGTTTTCGACTGAAGACGAGGAGTCTGACTTGATGAAAAAATTTGTAGCTATTGTAGACTTTGAGCTGCCGTAGACTTGAGCTGTTTCACAGACTTGAGAATGTCGAAGACTGAAAAAGTGCAGGTAAGATGGTTACCTATTTATTGAATAGTTCACTGGGTCTGATAGGGTCGAAGTCATGATAATGATGCGGATCAGCTGCGATTGCTGATGCGCATCAGCTGATTGCTGATGCACATCAGCCGGGCTTGATTATATGCTCTGGCTCCTCCCGAACTTTGTTAATAAAACATCATTTTAAAGAAGGGCTTCCACACTCGGGAAATGAACTGGGGGCCTCTGTCCGACACGATGTCCTCCGGTATCCCGAAGTTGCGGATGACATGGTTGAAGAGGGCTTTGGCAGTTTCGAAGGCTGTGGGTAGTCGTGGTAAGGGTATGAATTTACAAGCCTTGGAGAATCGGTCTACGGTCACCAGAATGCAAGTATAGTTGTCGGACAGAGGTAAATCGGTGAGGAAATCGACCGTGAGGTGGGACCAGGGATGTTGAGGTATGGGTAAAGGCATACGTTTGCCTACAGGTAGGTGACGGGGGGTTTTGGAGATGCTACATGCTGAACATCCATGGACAAACTGGGAGATATCCTAGGACATATTGGGCCACCAGTATCGGGCAGAGAGGAGCGAGTGGGTTTGTTGGCTGCCTGGAAGCCCAGATCCCGGAACTGAATGCGCTGATTCAATGAGATGGGTCCGGTGTTCCAGGGGTACGAAAGTCCTCTCTTCAGGAACCCCCGGCGGAGCTTGCGGGTCTCCTGCAGCAATCTTGTCATTGATTTCCCACAGAATGGGGCTCATGAATAGGGCTGGAAGGAGAATGGGCTTGGGTTCCACGGGATCAGTTTCACTGCTGTACTGACGGGAAAGAGCATCCGCTTTGGTACTTTTGGAGCCCAGTCGATAGGTTACCACAAAGTTGAATGTTGTGAAGAATAGGGCCCAGTGTGCTTGCCTGGGGTTGATTCGCTTGGCTTCCTTCTGATACTCCAGGTTCCAGTGATTGGTTATGATGGTGAACTGGAATTGTGCTCCCTCCAGCCAATGCCACCATTCCTCCAGGGCCTTTTTGATTGCCAACAGTTTCCGATGTCATAATTTTGCTCCGCTGGGGACAGTTTCCGAGAGAATGCACAGGGGTGGAGGTGCGGTGGCATCCCCTGCCACTGCGACAGTACAGCACCCACTCCAGTGGTGGAGGTGTCTACTTTCACCAGAAATGGAAGAGTAGGGTCAGGTAGGCAGAGGGTGGGTGCTGAACAGAAGGCTTCTTTGAGTCAATAAAAAGCCTGCAAGGCTTCGGAGTTCCAGGACAGGGATTTATACCGTTTCTGAATCAGAGAGATGAGTGTTGAGGAAATGGAGCTGAGGTGTGCAATGAACCTACAGTAAAATTTTGCGAACCCCAGAAAGCGTTGTAATTCTCGTACAGTCTTGGGTTGAGGCCAGTCCCGCACAGCTTCTTCCTTTTTCTGATCCATCTTGATGGTGTTGTTAGAGATGATATATCCCAGGAAGTGGATACAGGTGCGGTGAAACTAACACTTGTCGAGTTTGAGGAAGAGTTGGAATTCCCTGAGGCGTTGGAGTACCTGAGTGACGAGATGGACGTGTTCCTCCGAATCCTGAGAGTAGCTGAGAATATCGTCAATGTATACGATGATGAAATGATTTAACATGTCTCAGAATATTTCGTTCATGAAGTTTTGGAAGATTGCGGGGGCATTAACTAGGCTGAAGGGCATCACTAGGTACTCTTAATGTCCAGATGGGGTTATGAATGCGGTCTTCCATTCGTCTCCGGGTCGAACTTGGATCAGGTTATACGCACTGCGTAAGTCCAGTGTGGAGAATATAGTCTCTAGGCGAAGTTGTTCCAGAGCTGCGGGTACAAGAACTTCTTGGTGTGTGTGTCAAGTATCCGATAGTCTATGCATGGTCTTAACCCTCCGTCCTTCTTTCCCATGAAGAAAAAACTCAAAGCGGCAGGGGAGATCGATGGTCGGATAAACTTCTGTGCCAGCGTCTCCGAAATATACTCTTTCATGGCTTTCTGCTCCGGGATGGATAGGGGATATATGCATCCTTTGGGATTTTGGGCTCCAGGAAGCAGATCTATCGCACAGTCCCATGGCCGGTTAGGGGGAAGTTTTGTGGCTAGTTGCTTAGAAAAGAATTCCTGGAACGCCCCATACTGCTTCGGGATTTTGGCTGAGCACGGGGCATGTGGACTTTCAACCGAAGTGGAGTTTATAGGGATTGGGACGGATCGAACATCCTTGGAGGAGTCACAGGGTAGGCATCGGGTTTGGCAAGCTTCACTCCAATGAAGTACCTGACTTGAACACCATTCGATGTGTGGTTGATGTAATCTTAACCAGGGGCGTCCCAGGATGATATTTGTAGTAGAACCCTCCAGACCCAGAAGGAGATCCGTTCTACATGCTTGGACCCGACTTGTAGTGTTACTGTGGGGGCATGATAGCAGATCCGACCTTGGCCCAGCGGTTTCCCGAAGATGTTGTAAATTCTTAGATTGTGAGAGTTAAATCTTCTGGTTACATGGAGGGCTTTTAACAGGGTATGAGAGATGAAATTTCCTGCCGCCCCGGAATCCACTAGGGCTTTAGCTGGAAGAGAGGTGAAATGGCAAGTTACATGTACATTAAGTAATGATAATTCAAACGGGGTTTGAATAGTACTCACCGCTGGGCGTGGAGGTCAGACGGGGCAGGTGACGATCATGTGTCCTGCTCCACCACAGTATAAGCACAGGCGTTGAGTGATTCTTCCTGCTCGTTCTTCACGGGAAAGCTGAGATTGATCGATGATCATGGGTTCTGGTTCTGGAGGGTTAGATGGTCTTATACAGGGTGGTTGCAGAGGAAATGCAGTGGGTCGGGGATTAGTACAGGCGGTCAGACGTTGGGAAATCCCGACTGAGTACTGGATAAGTCTTTCCAAGCCCACGGTGTCATCGTGTATGGCCAGGTGGTGCGGAATGACATTTCCAGCCCTTGACGATAGACGGAAATGAGTGCTGCTTCATTCCATCCGGAGTTAGCAGCCAGAGTGCGAAACTGTATGGCATAATCAGAAACAGAATCTTTACCTTGTTTTAACTGTAGAAGTTGATCAGGGACAGATAATGTGCTTACGGACTGACCAAATACCTCTTTGAAGTGCTGAAAGAAAACATCCAGAGACCCGGTGAGTGGACCTCCGGCTTCCCAAATATTCCTTGCCCAATTTAGGGCATTACCGGATAAAAGGGAGATGACGTAGGCAATCCTCGCTCTTTCAGTAGCGAACAAACCTGGTTGCATTTCGAAGTACAACTGGCATTGGAGAATAAACCCGCTGCATTCCTCCGCTGATCCGGAGTATCGGTTAGGAGCGGCCACAGGACTGGAGGTTTGCACAGGTGGAGAACTCGGAGGAGGACGGGTAAATTGAGTGCGTAGAGTATGGACTAGTTTTGAGAAAGGATCCGGGTTGGTGGATGGAGTGGTCATCATGAGTTTGTAGGATACCACACTGGAACAAGGATTGAGCAAGTAGTTTTATTAATGAGTCCACATAAGGCTGACAAGTGCTCAAGTAGAATTGGACCATCCAAGGAAAATAATCCAAAATACATCCAAAGAATATAGAAACTAAAAGAATCCACAAGTAGTTTAGAGAGCAACATACAACAAGACTGGACACTTAACATGACTAATATAAAGGTAAACTCATGCCTAAAAGATTTGCATACGCAGGATAACATTTGTAAAAGCGTACGTGACATTACAAAACTTTTTTGCGAATGTAAATTTATTTTATGCTTGCAAAGGTGTAAATCAAGCTGCAAGCGAAAGAAAACAAGTTTTGCAGCATTGTATCATTTTTCGTAAGCATAATGCATGTGTTGCGAAACGGCAACTTCATATTACGTCAAATAATTATGATCTGTATTCTTCTGACCTCCGTTTTTTCCACGCTTACACTTTTGACACGTTTTTGCGCTGAAATACAAAAGCATTGCGAGTCTGTAAACAGAGGTGTGCAAACACAATGGTGTTATGAACTGCAAAACGGATTCATCGCGCAGAACCTGTCTTTGTGTATGTAAAATAAATCTCTTGCAAACGTCTTGCCTACGCAGGCGAAAACTGTTTCTTGCAATAACCCGATGTGTACGGTTCAATCTCGCTTGCGCTTACACTTTTGGCACGATTCTCTCACTAATTTGGGTTTGCAAGCGTGAGTGGGGAGGCCGGGCTACCTTCTTGTGACCAATCAAATGAGGTTCCTGATGACTCATCGTTTTCTCTTATCTGATTGGTTCAATAACGCGCCAGTCAAGCAGACATCAGACACTTTAATGCATGCACCCAGACGATCATTATTATTATTATTATTTGCTTGCAATGTCACGTACGCTTTTACAAATGTTATCCTGCGCATGCAAATCTTTTAGGTATGATTTTACCTTCATAGACTAAACACTGGGTTAAAATAGAGTCCATGGGATGGGGTTCAGGTGGAGTGTAATGAGCAACAGGTGCGGGGTGATCAATGATGTCAGAGGGGTGCAGTGCATGATGGGAAATGTAATCCTGGGGTTAAAAATCCCGTGATTGTGATTGAGTGCAGCGGGGAGGTGGCTCTGTTGAGGGGGGCGTGGTTGATGAAGACAGAGCAGATGTTACAATATATGTATTATGGTTATACATGTATAGTGAGTTTTATGCAAGTTATGGAAGTATAGGGCCCATACGCATATAAACATAATCTTCATCTACTTTATACATACTTATGGAAGATCCAGTCACAGTCCATAATGAGATAACAGACTGACAACATTTTTTATTTTTTATCATTTTTTATTTGATTGAACCCATGATGCCATTTCTGAACAAAATTATCCAAAACGACAGCTTAGAATATGTATTCTGAGGAGATTTTGAGATATTGAGCTTTAAAGTTTTTGCATTCCAATTGATGATAAAACACAACTGTAAACAACATAACGAAAAATACATCATATAAAGAAAATAAGTTGTCACAGACAGACTATAAATATGTGAATAACTCAATTTTGACAAACATGTCAGATAGAATTCCAAAGTGACTAAACGTATATTTAAATATGAGCATGGGGTTCCTTTTTAAAGGTGCTGTGTGTAATTTTTTGGAGGATCTATTGACAGAAATTCAATATAATATATATAACTATAGGTGTATAAAGACATTACATAATGAAGCGTTGTGTTTTTTTACCTTAGAATGAGCTATTTCTATCTACATACACCACGGGTCCCCTATGGAATTTGACATGTCGTACAGAGCGCACAAACACGTTATCTCCTTTGGCAAAGAAGCAAAAAAGTGACAACATCATTGTTTTGTGTCAGTCGCCGTAGTGCTCAGAAAGGTGAGGGGCAAGCAGTGGAGTGAGCTGTTGGTTACAATGTACCACCTCACTACTAGAGGCTGCTAAAATCTCCACATTGCTCCTTTAATACCAAACCCATCTTTGTTTATTACCAAAAGCTGTTTTATTAGTTTCCTAATGTGACTTTCCAATCACATTATTTTACTTCAGTGAAACATTAGATTCTTAAATTCCTTGCATGACTGTTATTTTAGCCTTTATTCAAGTCTTTATTATTGACAATGTTATTCATATTCAGGTCACATCTTGGCTCTGGCTGAATCCCATAACTCTACAGTATCTTTGAGGGTTATCATTTAGTGACACAAGACCTATAGACAGACACACCAGGCTTGCCCCCCAGCCACATTCCATGAGGTAATTGGATGCACAATGTAAAGTGACAGTACCTCATTAGAAGGAGAGGCATGTATGGGGAGTGAGGGGGCATTCAGCATGGGGCAGCTAATGAGGCTGTGGATTCCTGATCTAATTGGGTGTAGCAAGAAAGTAGCCCCACTTTCAACCCTGACTTGGCTCTAGTCTGTGCTGACTGCCTGTTGTGTCAAAGTCCCACTGTACGCAGCCAAACAAAGTGTGCCCTTTATAGAAAAGGATTGGTGTGGCAAGGGGGGCGTGGTTCAGCACGGTCTGCACCGAGAGGGAGAGGCGGGAGAAGAACAGTGAGTAAGCAGATCAAGCGCATATTAAAAACACCTGCTTCTCATTGTAGTAATTGGCGAGGAGACAGTTAAAAGCCGGACAACCAGAGACGGGAGGCAGAGAGAGACCGGCTGGGAACCGAGAAAGTGTCTGAGAGGAAGCCGCTGAGACGTTGCGTCCAGGACTGGAAAATTGAGAGTGCTTACTGAAGAAGTTTACAGTGTTTTTGTTACGGTGCAGCAGCACCATTAAGATTTGTTGTTAATAAAGTCTGACCAGTGTTTTCACAGTAACAAAAGTGTTACTGTGGGGGCGTGATAGCAGATCCGACCTTGGCCCAGCGGTTTCCCGAAGATGTTGTAAATTCTTAGATTGTGAGAGTTAAATCTTCTGGTTACATGGAGGGCTTTTAACAGGGTATGAGAGATGAAATTTCCTGCCGCCCCGGAATCCACTAGGGCTTTAGCTGGAAGAGAGGTGAAATGGCAAGTTACATGTACATTAAGTAATGATAATTCAAACGGGGTTTTGAATAGTACTCACCGCTGGGCGTGGAGGTCAGACGGGGCAGGTGACGATCATGTGTCCTGCTCCACCACAGTATAAGCACAGGCATTGAGTGATTCTTCCTGCTCGTTCTTCACGGGAAAGCCGAGATTGATCGATGATCATGGGTTCTGGTTCTGGAGGGTTAGATGGTCTTATACAGGGTGGTTGCAGAGGAAATGCAGTGGGTCAGGGATTAGTACAGGCGGTTTGTTGTTAATAAAGTCTGACCTCGGTTTCCCAGCCACACCGACCCCGATTCCTTTCTTCCGGTATTGTTGAACCTCGTTACACTGGTGCCGAAACCCGGGAGAAAGGAGCCAGCCGCCGCCGACATGCAGTCCACACCAGCTACGCCATTTGCGGACATGATCAACTCCCTCGCTGGTCTTCACCAGGAGCACCATCAGGCGCTGTTGGGCCTCAGAGAGGACCAAGAGAGACGTTTTCAAGCTCTCGTCCAGACCCAACAGGAAGACCGTGAGGTGTTCTGGAGCTGGTTGAGCCAGGGGAGAGACACGGGATTACCATCGGCCGCACCCCCAGCTGTCCAGATCCCGCTGCACAAGATGGGAGTCCAGGATGATCCGGAAGCGTTCCTGGAATTGTTCGAGAGGTCCGCGGAGCTCTCCGGGTCGCAGCCGGACGTCTGGTCAGCGAGACTGATTCCCATGCTGACGGGGGAAGCCCAGATGGCGGCACAACAGCTACCAGTCCAGAACCTGCTCCAGTACGCGGACCTCAAGAAGGCAATCCTGGAATGGGTTGGCCTGAATCCGGAGCAGCACCGGCAGCGATTCCGCTCCTTGGAGCTCGGGGAGTGTGGCCACCCCTTCTCTTTTGCTCACCAGATCTGGGATGCTTGCCGCAGATGGCTGATGGCCGACGGTAGCGACGTCAACACCATCTTGGATAAAGTGACACTGGAGCAGTTCGTCGGGCGGTAACCTATGGAGACTGCCCAATGGGTCCAGTGTCACCGATTGACGTCGCTGACCCAGGCCATTCAGCTGGCTGAGGACCAGTTGGTGGCATGCCCAGGGGTCAGCATACCCCTACCATCTTTTTCTCTCTCTCTACACTCTATGTCCACCCCCTCTCCCCCAAACCTATCCCTTTTCCTAGGACCCGGGGGAGTTTTTTGCCGCGGCCAGCCCCGAGGACCCGGACGTCACCGGGGATGAGGTCGTTAGGAGCCGTGAGGACCCAGGGGAGATACGCCAGCCAGTATGGCACTGGGCCCAATGCCTCTCCTGTACCTCCGCCTTCTCCACGCCAATTCGTTGGTCTGCTTCCTGCCGCTAGGGCGTTGCGGGGACACCGGCCATTTTATCGATCGCTGTCCGATGATGGAGGTCGGTATGATGGTCCGGGTTCCCGACAACCCACAGGCTGCCCTCGGTCAAGACGGGCTGTATCAGATACCTGTGAGTATTGGGGGGGAGGGGGTACATATCAGGCTTTGGTGGATTCAGGATGTAAACAAACCTCAATTCATCAAAGCCTGATTCAAATTGTGGCATTGGATACGGGCTGCATGGTTAAGGTAAGGTGTGTGCACGGGGTGTGGTGAACTGCCCTTTAGTGCCGCTGACCATAAAATTTCGGAGCCAAAACCATAGTGTAGAGGTGGCTGTTAACAAGCACCTCCGACATCCGCTAATCTTAGGGACGAATTGGCCAATGTTTTCGGTATTATTGGGGCACTTGTGTCCGGATGTCTCTTGGCGGAACCAAGGGCGGCGGAGGGGCGCGGTTGTGCAGGTAGGAGAGTGTGAGCCGGGACCTCTGATGCCTGATTCAGAGGAACAGAGCGCTGTGGAGAAAAGTAATTTCTCCCAGAGCGATGATTTTCCTCTGGAGCAGTCTCAGGATGACTCGCTCAAACACGAGTTTGATCAGGTCCGTACAATCGACAGCCAAACCCTCCACCCTGCACAACAGCTATCCTAGCTGTACTTTGACATTATTAAGGACCGGTTGTATCGAGTGACCCAAGACACTCAGTCCAAAGAGGATACGACACAGTTAGTCATTCCAAAGAGCCATCGGGAAATGCTTTTCCAGGCGGCTCATTGCAATCCGATGGCCGGACACTTGGGGCAAGCTGAAACCTTAAATCGCCTAACGACCCATTTTTTTTGGCCGGGCATTCATGAGAACGTGCGCAGGTGGTGCACGTCTTGTCCTGAATGTCAGTTGGTAAACCCACCGGCCACCCCAAAAGCACCATTGTGCCCACTTCCCCTCATGCAGATCCCCTTCGAGTGAATTGGTATGGACCTGATCGGGCCGTTAGAGCGATCTGCACGAGGGCATCGATTTGCATTAGTCATCGTGGACTACACAACCCGATACCCGGAAGCAGTGGCGCTACGCAATATTTCTGCTAAAAGTGTTGCAGACGCCCTGTTTTGATTAATTTCTCGCGTGGGAATCCCAAAGGAGGTTCTCACGGACTAAGGCACAGCGTTCATGTCACAGACCCTCAGCGAACTGTATGGGTTATTGGGGATTAAGACGATCCGTACCAGCGTCTGCCACCCACAAACAGACAGGCTGGTCGAATGTTTTAATCGTATATTGAAAACAATGATCCGGAAGTTCGTTCACGAAGACGGCAAAAATTGGGATAGGTGGCTGTAACCTCTGTTATTCGTGGTCCTCGAGGTCCCCCTAGTCTCCACTGGGTTTTCCCCCTTTGAGCTCATCTATGGCCGTCAGCCCCGTGGGTTTTTAGACGTCCTAAGAGAAGCTTGGGAGCACGGACCTTCCGCGAGCAAAAAACAAATTCAGTATGTCCTGGACCTGAGAACAAAACTTATGTGCTTTGGATTTTGCCTGTTTTTGTTCACCTGTCTTCAGTGTTTTCACCTTGGATTGTTCATTAAACCCTGTTCACTGGTACTCCTGAGTATGTTCTCCTGCTTGGAGCAAAAGCGTGATATTATGTTAACACGACCAACAAACAAGTGGACGTGCATGTTAATGCAGTGACTATTTGAAGATTTTCAATTAAGGGAGCTGAAATAAAAAATTGCAAAGTATGTTAGAGACTACCACTAAAATAAAGATGGGTGATTAGCCTCTGTTTAAGTTATATGTTGTTCCCTTTCTGTCGGTCTCTCGACGTTGCGTCGAACCGACAGATGGGGTTTGACTTGAGAACCTATCATCTTCTGACTAGCTTTGAAAAAGCCAATGAAATTGGCAAATTAAATTTGCATGCCGGACTCTGCCCCTGATATCCGGGTATCCTTGGATCTTATGGTCAAATTCGAATATACTGATCTTCAAAGACTGATGGAATCTTACGACGTGGTGCAGCGGACTGTCCCTTCCTGCAGCGACTTCCCCTGGGCGTCTCAGCAGTTCCAGAGGGGCTCCCCAGCAGCCCCTCTTCGACGCCGGCTTCGGCGCACCCAGGCGGCCCCCCGGAAGAAGACGTCGAGGAGGAGACCACCGCCCCGTCAGCAGCCGCCGCGGAAGCAGAAGCGGCACTGACAGGAGGACCCCAGGGAGATCGAGAACACCATCGGGCCCGACCCCAGCCATTCCATCGCTGGTCGGTCTGGGACGGTCCCTGCCCCGTCCCAACACCTGCTGGGACCCTCCGGGGGCCTAGCGCCCACATTCTCACAAAAAGAGTTTCCTCTCTCTCTGGGTGTTTATCACAGCAGCTCTCACCCTCTACTCGACGGTGTTCGGCAACTCGACACGGCGAGACACAATGTCGGGCATACTCAGCAGCCCACAGCACTCTCAGTCCGACGGTGCGTTGAGCTGCATCATCGCCGGGCAGGTAAGTCAACAGAGCCGATCTCCTCCCCGGGGGCCTCCCCACGGCACTGCCAGCCATCGAACCACCCCCCGGGGGGGGGGGGTTGATGAAGCAGATCGAACCCTAGTCCCCATATCTCGGTCCCTGGGAGCCTGGCTAGAGCTTCCCAAACCGTCACGGTGGCTAGGGAATACGATCCGTCTCGGCTATGCGATCCAATTTGCCAGACAACCGCCCAAGTTTCGTGGCATCCTCTCCACCTCAGTCAGAGGCAAGGATGCTCCCGTGCTTCGGGCCGAGGTCGCCACCCTTCTGGTGAAGGAAGCGATCGAACTCGTCCCTCTAGCCGAGATGTTCAGTGGGTTTTACAGCCCGTACTTCATCGTCCCCAAGAAAGGCAGGGGGTTGCACCCCATTCTAGATCTATGTACCCTAAACAGGCACCTACACAAGCTGCCGTTCAGGATGCTCATGCAGAAGTGCATCCTGACGTCTATCAGATGTCAGGATTGGTTCATGGCATTCGACCTGAAGGACGCGTACTTTCTTGTGTCAATTCTCCCTCGTCATCGACCGTTCCTGCGGTTTGCTTTCGAGGGGCAAGCATATCAGTACAGGGTCCTCCCCTTTGGTCTCTTCCTGTCCCCACGACTCTTCACGAAGGTTGTGGAAGCTGCCCTCGCTCCCCTCAAGGAGAAAGGCATGACCATACTCATCTAATCTTGAAGACTGGCTTATCTTGGCACACTTGCGAGATCTGTTGCGTACACACAGGGACCTGGTGCTCCGGCACCTAGATCGTTTGGGACTACAGGTCAACTGGGAAAAGAGAAAGCTCTCCCCCGTGCAGAGCATCTTTTTTCTCGGCATGGAACTCGACTCTGTCTCCATGACAGCGCGGCTCACTACTGAGTGAGCACAGTCAGTGCTGAACTGCTTGAACCTTTTCAAGCAGCCAGCGGTCCCCCTGAAACTATTTCAGAAGCTCCTGGTGCACCTGGCGTCCTCGGCGGGGGTGGTCCACCTCGGGTTGATGCACATGAGACTGCTCCAGCACTGGCTACAGAGTCGGGTTCCCTGGAGAGCGTGGCACACTGGCAGCAGGCGTATGATCATCACGCCTCTCTGCCAACGCACCCTAACCCCCTTGTCTTCCATGACCTTTCTGCGGACAGGGGTCCCCCTTGGGCAGGTTTCGAGGCATGTCGTGGTGACGACGGATGCCTCCCTGCAGGGTTGGGGTACCGTGTGCAACAGGCAAACAGTGTCGGGGCGATGGACAGGCCCCCGCCTGCGTTGGCATATCAACTGCCTAGAGTTGTTGGCTGTGCTACATGCACTTGAAAAGGTTGCAACCTCTCATGCAGGACAGGCATGTGCTGGTCCGGTCGGACAGCACAACCGCCGTAGTGTATATCAACCATCAGGGTGGCATTCGCTCATGACAGTTGACACAACTCTCCCGATGCCTCCTCCTGTGGAGTCAACAGGTGATGAGGTCCATGTGAGCCACCCACATCCCGGGCGACCTGAATCAGACAGCCGACACGCTCTCTCTTCGACTCCACCCCCGCACTGTCCAGCTCATTTGGGTGCAGTTCGGGCAGGCACAGGTAGACCTGTTCACCTCCCCAGACACCACCCATTGCCCGTTATGTTACTCCCTGTCCGAGGCCCCCCTCGGCACAGATGCCCTAGCGCACAGCTGGCCGCGGGACAAGCGGAAGTAAGCCTTCCCCCTAGTGAGCCTCATTGCACAGGTCCTGTGCAAGGTCAGGGAAGAGGAGCATCAAGTGCTACTAGTTGCTCCATACTGGCCCAACCGGACTTGGTTCTGGGAGCTAATGCTCCTGACGACAACTCCCCCCTGGCCGGAAGGGCACGTTGTGGCATCCGAGACCAGACCTCTGGAACCTCCACGTCTGGCTCCTGGACGGGAAGAGGAGATCCTGAATGGCCTACCCCCAGTGGTGATTGACCATGACTCAGGATCGGGCCCCTGCCACTAGGCAGCTGTACGCCTTTTAGTGGCACCTCTTCTCATCCTGGTGCTCTTCTCGAGCAGAAGACCCGCGGAGTGGCTCGATCGGGAACGTGCTGTCCTTCCTACAAGAGACTTGAGCGTAATCTCTCCCCTTCCACACTGAACGTGTATGTAGCCACCATTGCCGCTCATCACGAACCAGTTGCTGGTAAGTCTCTGGGACAGCACGACCTGGTCATTAGGTTCCTAAGGGGAGTGGGAAGGCTGAATCCGCTTCGTCCGGGCTCCGTACCCTCTTGGGACCTTGATGTGGTCGGGGCAGGCCTCCAGAGGCCCCCCTTCGAGCCCCTGGGAGATGCCTCTCTTTCTAATCTTACGATGAAGACGGCTCTCCTGGTGGCACTCGCCTCCATCAAGAGGGTAGGGGACCTACAAGCATTCTCCGTGTCCACAGATTGCCTAGACCTTGGGCCTGGAGACTCTCATGTTATCTTGAGACCCCGGCCCGGCTACGTGCCCAAGGTTCACACCACTCCCCTTCTGGACCAGGTGGTGAACTTGCAGGCACTCCCCACTGGGAAGGAAGACCCAACCCCATCCGTGTTGTGACCAGTATGCGCGCTGCACCTCTACTTGGACCGTACGCAGAGCTGGGGAGGGTTGTCTCCAAACAGAGTTTGGCGCACTGGATCGTGGATCCAGCGTATAGCTCTAACCGGACCTAGTGCCCCACACATAGTAACCCCCCAACAGGGTGGTTCCGTCTGATGTATTTTCACGGTCTGGTTCCCATGCTGGTAACCCATGACCTCCCTTAGGTGGGCCTCCACCTCTTGTGGTACTCCCTTACAGTCTGCACATTCCTCCCATGAGTTCTCCCCTGCCGGCAAGACCATGTTGGTGTCTCCACTGAATTCCTCCCTATGGTAGGAAGTGGCCTCTGTAGCGCGTTTCCTCAGCAAGGAAATAGCGGTTCCCCAGTGGCTTTCACAGTGCCGGGCGGCTTCTCACCGTTAGAGTAGGAAGGCGTCTGCCCGTGACGGCCAGTGGCAGGGGCTTCCCACCTTTTTTCCAAAGCTCTGGGACCCCCTACCTCTCCACTGGATGGTTACAATTTCGCGCTAGCGCTCACGTCTGACACGCCCAGGACAGTCAGCGTAGCTTCGCTAGAGATTGTGACGTGGCACAGCGCTGTGGTGTTTTCGATAGGAACCCCATCTGTCAGTTCTACACAACGTCGAGAGACAGACAGAAAGGGAACGTCTTAGTTACGAATGTAACCTCTGTTCCCTGATGGAGGGAACGAGACGTTGTGTCCTTCATGCCACAACGCTTGCCGCCCGCTGCAGCAGTCGAGAAATGCTCTCAGGCTCCTCAGCAAAAGGTGAATGAATGCAGCAAATTTCATTCGCCAAATGGCCTTTTCAAAGCTAGTCAGAAGATGATAGGTTCTCAAGTCAAACCCCATATGTCGGTTCAACACAACCTCTTGTTCCCTCCATCAGGGAACAGAGGTTACATCCATAACCAAGACGTTTTTATTCTCTTCTCTCACCAACAGAAAGATAAATATCTGGGTCATAGGCGTCAGAGCTGCATTCCATTTCTTGTGCCTTTCCTAATTAAACACCTGTGAAACAAATGCCACTTACACACGGCAGCTAAATTTGTTTGTCACTTCACCTTTTAGTGCTTAATACTGTTACTTGTACACACAAAGTTCAGTAATTTAAGAGAATGAGAAGCACAAGAACACAAAATGTTGCTATGGTTACACTGTCAGTCATCACATCTACAAAAGTGACTCCTGTTCTGTGCACACATGGAACACTTTAAATGCAGTTAACACTCCTCAAATGTGGTCAAAGATATGGATATCTACTTGGCTTTAAATGATGTGCATTGGTGCGTTAACCTGTTCTAGACACTGATGAATTAAACACACACACATACAGAAAAACATTGATACTTGGGTTCTAGCCATCTGTGTATAACCTCAACAATGACTATCCAAGAACTATCAAATTCTCCTCTGCGCTATTCCACTATTTACAAATGATGTCAAGTGTAAAGTTAAGCACTTCACCTTTGTCTTTTCCTGGGGCACTGTATGGCTATTCTAAAGATTTAGGATACTCAAAGCAAAATACTGTTGCAACCTAGATACAATTGGGAGACAGATACTTCACAGATACTGCTATGTACTGAAAACAGCTAATGAGTATAGATAAAATCAAATCCTTTTATTGTCAGTCAACCATATACACAAGTGCAACAGTAGGTGAAAAGCTTGTGTGCTGTTCCGGTCAGGGGCGGACTGACCATCTGGCGTTCCGGGCATTTTCCCGGTGGGCCGCTATCGTTTGGGGCCGGAACGGATGCTTTGGCCACTCAGACGGACGTATTATAAATAAGAATGAACGCAACGCGAATGCAAAAGACACGTATGCATAGCACCCACCCCCCCCTCGTCGACAGATTTAACCATGCACCACCACCCCCACCGGTTGACAGACCTATCCATGCACAACCAACCAAAAACAACAATTTATTCGTAACAAAAAAACAAATCAAAAACCCACGAGGGGGTAAATAGAACTAACCAATATTAATGACAAAAACAAACACTTCCCGCAAGGGGCAAAACGTCTTGGTTACGGATGTAACCTAGGTTCCCTGATGGAGGGAACGAGACGTTGTGTCGAACCGACAGAATGGGGTTTGTCTTGAGAACCTATCATCTTCTGAGTATTTAGAAAAGGCCAATGAAAATTGGCGAATGAAATTTGCATGCCGGGCTCCTCCCCGGATGTCCGGGTATAAGAGGGAAGCCGGCGTGCTCATTCATTCACCTTTTGTTCTTCAGAGCCTACGCATCTGATGAGCTTCTCTACGATCT
>NC_079893.1:17414254-17455525 GCF_024868665.1 Triplophysa rosa | reverse complement strand
CCAGCACTTGGGTCATGATGAGCGGCCGTAGCGGCTACATACATTCCCAGTGTGGAGGGGGAGAGGTTACTCCCCCGTCTCTCTTGAGGACGGGACAGCTCGTACCCGACCGAGCAACTCCGCGGGTCTTCTCACCGAGAAGAGCACCAGGACGAGAAGAGGCGCCACCTATGGGCGTATAGACGCCCAGTGGCCGAAGCCCTAGCCTGAGTGATGTCCCAACCGCCCGGGGGTGGGTCACTCAGGATTTCCTCGTCCCGTCCAGACATGGAGCCAGGTTTTGCCTGGGATGCCGTAACGTGCCCCTTCCCCTGGGGAACCAGGGGGAGCGGCCAGGGGGGAGTTGTTGTCAGAGCCTCAGCTCCGAGAACCAAGTCCTGGTTAGACCAAAGGGGCGTAACTAGTACCACTTGATGCTCCTCTTCCCTGGCCTTGCACAGGACCTGTGCAATGAGGCTCACTGGGGGGAGAGTGTGCCAAACTTGAGCCAGTCGTCGAGATAGTTTAGTACCCACACACCTCCTTCCCTAAGGGGAAGGAGGGCAGCTTCCACGACCTTCGTAAAGACTCGTGGAGACAAGGACAGACCGAAGGGGATGACCCTGTACTGATATGCCCGTCCCTCGAACACGAACCGTCGGAACGGCCGATGTCGAGGGAGGATTGAGACATGAAGTACGCGTCCTTCAGGTCGATTGCCATGAACCAGTCCTGACACCTGACGGACGTCAGGATGCGCTTCTGCGTGATCAACCTGAAAGGCAGCTTCTGTGTAGGTGCCTGTTCAGAACACACAGACCCAAGCCTGGCCTTGCACAGGACCTGTGCAATGAGGCTCACTGGGGGGAAGCGTACTTCCACTTGTCCCGCGGCCAGCTGTGCGCAAGGGCATCCGTGCCGAGGGTACCTCGGACAAGGAGTACCAAAGCGGACAATGGGTGGAGTCCGGGGAGGCAAAAGGACCACCTGTGCCTGGCCAAACTGCCCCAAATGAGCCGGCTGCGCGGGGAGGGAGTCGCCACTCTCCGCGAGGCGTCGACTGACGAGAGAGCGCATTGGCTGTCTGGTTCAGGATGCCTGGGATGTGTGTGGCTCACAGGGAGCTGATCACCTGCTGACTCCAGAGGAGGAGGCGTCGGGCGAGTCATGTTAGCTGCTGTGAGTGCCACAGCAGCTGTGCTGTCCGACCGGACCAGCACGTGCTTCCCTGCACGAGAGGTAGTAGCCTCCTCAATGCAAGTAGCACAACCAACAACTCTAGGCAGTTGAAATGCCAACGCAGGCGGGGGCCTGTCCACCGCCCCGACACTGCTTGCCCGTTGCACACGGCACCCCAACCTTGCAGGGAGGCATCCCAAAGGGGACCCCTGTCCGCAAGAAGGTCATGGAGACCACGGGGTTAGGGTGTGTCGGCAGAAAAGCGTGTGACCATACGCCTGCTGCCGGTGTGCCACGCTCTCCAAGGAACTTGACTCTGCAACCAGTGTTGGAGCGGTCGTATGTACATCGACCCGAGGGGGACCACCCCCGCCGAGGATGCCATGTATCCCAGGAGCCTCTTGTTACAGGGGGACCGCTGACTGTCTGATCTTCAGGCAGTTCAACACTGATCGGACGCGCTAGTCAGTCGCGCTGCCTCTGGGAGGCCGCGAGGGTGCGGGCTTCCTCGTCGCGGGTCTCGTGCCCCCCACCGGGGGGTGAGCGGGGCCGCTCGTGAGGACAGAGTCGAGTTCCATACCGAGAAAGAGGATGCTCTGCACCAGGGAGAGCTTGCTCTTTTCTCAGTTGACCTATAGCCCCACCGATCTAGGTGCCGGAGCACCAGGTCCTTGTGTGTACACAACCGATCTCGAGAGTGTGCCAAACTTGAGCCAGTCGTCGAGATAGTTTAGTACCCACACACCTCCTTCCCTAAGGGGAAGGAGGGCAGCTTCCACGACCTTCGTAAAGACTCGTGGAGACAGGGACAGAGCGAAGGGGAGGACCCTGTACTGATATGCCCGTCCCTCGAACACGAACCGTCGGAACGGCCGATGTCGAGGGAGGATCGAGACATGAAGTACGCGTCGTTCAGTTCGATTGCCATGAACCAGTCCTGACACCTGACGGACGTCAGGATGCACTTCTGCGTGATCAACCTGAAAGGCAGCTTCTGTGTAGGTGCCTGTTCAGAACACACAGACCCAAGATAGGGCGCAACCCCCCGCCTTTCTTGGGGACAATGAAGTACAGGCTGTAAAACCCGCTGAACATCTCGGCTGGTGAGACGGGCTCGATCACTCCCCTCACCAGAAGGGTGGCGGCCTCGGCCCGAAGTACGGGAACATCCTAGCCTCTGACTGAGGTATATCGGATGCTGAACTTGGCGGGCGTGAGGCGACTGGATCGCGTAGCCAAGACGGATAGTCTTCCCTAGCCAGTCTGACAGCCTGGGAAGCCAGACAGGCTCCCAGAATGAGACGGGGACTAAGGTACAATCTTTTTCATCGTCACCCCGGGGGGTGGTTCGATGGCTAGCAGTACGGATTCCTTGCCGGGGGAGGTCCCCCAGGGAGGAGATCGGCTCTGCTGTTTTTCCTGCCTGGCGGGGGGGGGGGCAGCAGATGGAGAGACGGGGCAGGATCCGTCCCTATCCGACTTCCCAGCGATGTGGCTGGGGTCGGGGCCAATGGTAGCCTCGATCCCCCTGAGGTCTTCCCATGACAGCCGCTTCGCCGCGGCTGCTGATGGGGCGATGGTCTCCTCTTCGCTGCTCCTCCAGGGGGGCCGCCCCAGAGCTGGAGGGCATCGAAGAGGACCAGGGCTGCTGGGAAGCAGACAGTGCACGGGACTCGACGGCCGAGGCGGCCGAGTTGCGGCACGGAGGACTGCTTCTTACTGTCGAGAACCCTCCGGGGAGGCCGCGTGCGGGTCTCACGCCACCCCAAACGGGCGGGGGTGAGCGGGGCCGCTGCGGCTCGACAGTAACACCAACCAGCCCCCCCTTGCGAGACGGGTACGTCGAGAAAGCGGACCTTCTCAGCGTTACTCATCTGCGCAAGAAAAGGCCAGAGGAGTTTCTCATGGACCACAAGTGTAGACATCGTCCGAACCAGGGCCCGCGTGGTCACCTTGGTCGCCCGTAGAGCGAGGTCGGTGGCGACACGGAATTCCTGCATAAGCGCTGGGTCGGTCTTACCCTCGTGGAGCTCTCTCAACGCCCTGGCCTGGCAGGAGCCATAGCGTGGAGAGAGGAGGCAGCTTGGTCCGCCGCAATGTAAGCTCTCGACACCAGAGATGCCGAGACACCACATGCTTTGGACGGGAGTCTAGGTCGAGCCCCCCCAGGTGGCCGCCACCTACGGGCACGAGTGCACCGCGGCAGTATACTCCACCTGGGGGACCCGACTTATCCTCCAGCCATCTCAACCTCGAGGGAAGAGAGGGTGACAGAACTTTATTTGACGTGAAACGTGCCGGGAAGGGGCTTTTTCCTGGGCTCGACCCCCCGAGGGAGGGAGCCCGAGGAATCGTCGGAGTCGGATGGCAGTACGTCACCCCCCGATGCTGCAAGAGAAATCTCATCATCACGCATCGTGTCCGAATACGTGATTGAGGAATAAGACGGCGGACCGTCTTTTTTTTTTTCTCTCTCTTTTAGAAAAGGAAATTTGCTCGAACACCTCCGGAACTGCCGAGACGCCCAGGGGAGAGTCACTGCAGGAAGGGACCGTCCGCTGTCCACGTCGTAGATTCCAGCAGAAAGAATGATCACCCAGATCGTAGAGAAGCTCACCAGATGCGTAGGCTCTGAAGAACAAAAGGTGAATGAATGAGCACGCCGGCTTCCCTCTTATACCCGGACATCCGGGGAGGAGCCCGGCATGCAAATTTCATTCGCCAATTTTCATTGGCCTTTTCTAAATACTCAGAAGATGATAGGTTCTCAAGACAAACCCCATTCTGTCGGTTCGACACAACGTCGAGAGACCGACAGAAAGGGAACCAGGAATCAGGAAGACTAAACTAAAACTTCACAGGACGTAGACAAGGCTAGGAAACACAAGGCATCAAGGCACAAGTTAAGTATATACATACTTCAAGGCAAACACAGCAACCAAAACGAATCAGCACAGGACAGAAAACACAAGGTCCTTATGTCATGGCTCTGCCTCACTTAGTCATGGTTTTCTTGGTCCTGTGGCAGAGTCATGGCAAAGCCTTTGGTTATGTGTGGAGAAAAACATATTATTGTCCTCTTGACAATAACATGCGTTCTCTCCAGTGTCTCGTCATTAGCCCCACCCCTCTCGTTTCCTGTATTGTTCTTCCACCTGCCCTGTGTTGTTATCCCTCGTTTGTTTTTCCCTTTATATGCCCTCATATTTCATTGTCCTGTTCTCGTTCATTGTGTATTCACTATGTTTGCTTGTCTGCTGTCATGCGCTATGTCTGAGTTACCCCAGTTTAAGTCTAGTGTAGTTCTTGTCTAGTGTTGTTCTAGTTTAGTTTAATTAATATATGTCCTGTTTCGCCAATTGTCCTGTTTTATGGTTTATACCCCATCGTGGGTCTTTGTTTTTGTTTCTTTGTTTAAATAAATATCCCGTTTGTTAACCCCTTCATCACTGCGTGACGGCAATTGGGTTCTTCCCCCCACGAGATCTGTGACAGCCTTATATAGGGAGACTAACAAAGGAAGATAACAATGGGCATGTGTGGGTAATGAAACACTGAAGGGAAGCTAAACGAGAGAACGAGAGGGGCGGGGCAGAGCCAAAGACGTGACCAATAATAATATGTTTCTCTCCACACAAAACACGAGGCTCTGCCAAGACATGACATGAACATAAAGTTGTAAATATGGATATTTGCTTTAAAGGGATAGTTTCACCCAAAAATTAAAATTCTGTCATCTTTACCCTCTTGTCATTTCGAACCTGTATGACTTTCTTTCTTCTGCAGAACACAAAATAAAATATTTTGAAAAATGTTGGTAACCGAACAGCGGTGGCACCCATTGACCTCTATTGTATGGACACAAAACCAATGCAAGTGAATGGCTGCCATTGATTTTCGGTTAACAACATTTTTCAAAATATATTCTTTTGTGTTCTGCCGAAGAAAGAAAGTCATGCAGGTTTGAAATGACAAGAGGGTGACTAAATCATGACAAAATTTTCATTTTTGGGTGAGCAATCACTTTAAACAAACGCGCGATTTGCTTCAGAAGGCCTTCATGAACCCCATGGAAACGTGGCGAGCAGTTCTTTGATCGATGGATGTACTTTTTGGTGTGAAGGATTATGAGGAAAGAACCCAATTGCAAGGCAGCGTGGTGCGACAGACAAGACTTTAATAACAGGTGACAAAACAAAAACCCACGATGGGGTAAAAATAAGGACTACATGGCAAAACTGAAAATAAACACTTCCCTCGAGGGGGATAACACAAGAGAACGAAATAACAAGACTACAATAAAGACAGGAACCAAAACTAACTAATAAATATGACGCAACGTCGAGTATAAACAATATAACGAATAAGACAAGGCAGGGAAATTAAACAAGCGGGATGAGGTAGTCTAAACACGAAGGGTAATCCAGATGGGTGGGGTACATATAAGGTAACGTAATCCACAAGGCAAGAACAGCAAGACGGTGAACAAGGTAAACAAAGAATATGAAATACAGGTAGTATCATAAGCTCTGTATAATACTGGTAGCAAAGAGCATAACCGGAGTAGGGTAACACAACAAGACAAGCAGTACGAACGAGCACAGGACAATAGACACAATAGACACGCAGATGTGGGTAATGAGACACAGGTGGAAAGCTAAACGAGAGAACAAGAGGGGCGGGGCCATAGACGAGACCGGAGAGAGCGCATAATTCATGACGACAATATTATGTCTCTCCCCACACAAAACATGAGGCACTGTACAAGGCTG
Organism: Triplophysa rosa; assembly: GCF_024868665.1. Classification (NCBI taxonomy): domain Eukaryota; kingdom Metazoa; phylum Chordata; class Actinopteri; order Cypriniformes; family Nemacheilidae; genus Triplophysa; species Triplophysa rosa. Next base: position 17,449,595 of record NC_079893.1, on the reverse strand, counting down.
AACAAGGCTGGGGACCGGCAGAACACGGCTGGGGACCGACTGAAAGGCCTGCTGAACAAGGCTGTGGGCCGGCTGAAAGGCGGCTAGGCGTCGGGCTCTGGTGGCTCGGCAGCGGGCTGTGGCAGCTGGGCAGTGCTGGATGCCTGCGGCTGGGCAGGGCTGGATGCCTGCGGCAAGGCAGGGCTGTATGCCTGCTGCAGGGCAGGACTGGACGCCTGCGGCTGGGCAGGACTGGGTGCCTTCGGCTTGGCAGGACTGGACGCCGGCTGGAATGCCGGCTGGATTGCCGGCTGGACTGCTGGCTGCGGACCCGGAACGGATACCGGTGGGGACACCACGACCCCCTTCTCGGCTTCTTCTTCTTAGACCGGCCCACTCGTCATGTGGCCGGCTGCGGAGAAGCGATGGGGAGCCCGGTTAGCTCCATACCGGAGGAGTCGGACGGGGAGTCCCACGACTCCCTTCGTCCACGCCTGCCCTGGAGGCTGCTGGGAGGGTCGAAGCTGGCGGAATTTGAGACAGGTGATGCTGAGTTCCCCAGGGTGACCACACCCAGGGAACACCCCTCCGGGATCGCAGCCAATGAGGGTGGGGACTGATGGTGGGTCAATGAGGGTGAGGTCCTGGGCTTGTCCCGGTTGACCAGGAAGCTCACCATCTCACGGGAGTACAGAGGCTTCAGCAACCGGGTCTCACTGGCGGTGAGGGGTTCAATGAGGCCGCTGTTAAATATGAGCTTAAGCTCTCTCTCATTGAACTCCGTCCCCACCGCCTCTGTCAGGAAGTCCCGAGCATACTACAGCACACTGGAGTCCCTCTGATGGAACCCAAACAGGAGGTGGGCTTGCTCAACGGGCACTGCTCACCGTCCATGGCTGCCTGCTGGCTTCAGATATGGCTCGTTCGTTCTGTCATGAATAGACAGGGAAAGAACCTAATTGCAGGCAGCGGTTAAGGGGTTAACAAAAAACAACATTCATTTAAACACAAAACAAAGACCCACGTGGGGGGGGGTTGGGGGGGGTAAAACAACAATAACAAAGAGAAATAATTTGACAGGCAAACAGGAACGTAGACTAACTAAGACTACGTAGACGTAGACGTAGACACTGGACTAAAACTACACTTGAAAAAACTACACTAGACTACACGCAACATCTTCAAAGACATGAATCATATGCAGCAATCAGCAAATGAACAAAACAAGCAATGGTACAAAACGAACGAGCACAGGAATGAAGTCACAAGGGCATAATATAGGGTAACTAACAAGAGAGAAAACAATGGGCAGGTGTGGGTAATGAAACACAGGCGGGAAGCTAAATGAGAGAACGAGAGGGGCGGGGCCATAGACGAGACCGGAGAGAACACACATTATGTCGTGACCAACAATAATATGTTTCTCTCCACACAAAACAAGAGGCTCTGCCATGATTCTGCCACAAGACCAAGAAAAACATGACATGATAAGGCAGAATCATGACATCAGAAAAAAGTCATATACACATAGGATGCCTTGAGGGTGAGTAAAACATGGTGTAATTTTGTTTTGCGTCTGAAATATCCCTTTAATTCTTGTGCAGTGTGTTATTTTTTAACAATGTTATTTTCAATGAAACGAAAACATTTGGGAGTAACTGTTTTCCCTGAGCGATGCATGACCATAGTTTGACCACTAGTTTTACTTATTTAACTGAATATTATGCCGTCATTTAAAATGAATTAGAAATAGTGTCAGAGTGTAGTGTACAGCTTATTACAATATTATTAATATTATGATTTACTGCCCTTATGAGAAGGCAATACAACATGCCGCTCGTTTGCTGAACGCAGGGTTCTTGATGGGGTGTAGGAGTGTAGGAGGGTGTGAAAGTATGCCGGTGCAGATCCAGTGATAGTCCTGTAGGCAAGCATTAGTGACTTGAATCTGATACGGGCTTCAACCGGTAGCCAGTGGAGAGAGATGAAAAGAGGTGTCACATGAGCCCTTTAGCGCTGTTGGAAGACGAGGTGTGCTGCTGCGTTCTGAACCAGCTGGAGTGGTTTGATAGCCTTTGCAGGAAAACCAGCAAGGAGAGCATTGCAGCAGTGGACAAGGACAAGGAGTTGTGCCGCATGCTCAGTGAGTCTATCATTTCTAATGATTTTAATGACAACTATGTGTAAAATATTTAATTAATCATTAAATATTAATGATAATCTTAAATCCATAATTTACCTTATTAATAAGTTTATTTATTTTTATTTAGCCTTGTTGTGCAAGCACTGTCGAGCTTGTGCAGAGGCAACAGCTTTTGCAAGAGGGGAACTGGAATCCCCTGGTTGGGCTTGGGTTCTCCTGAGTTTTTTTTTCTCGATTGGAGTTTTGGGTTGCTCGCCACCGTTTGCATACTGTTTTGCACTATTTGCCTGGCCGGGGGGGCTGCTTTAGAATTTTAAAGTTTTACATAATTAATATTGCATATGTAACCGGTGGCTCGCGTATGCCTGGCGACACCAGTTATTAGAGACTCGGTCTACTTTGTGTTGTGTTGTAATGTGGGAAACAGACATGGGACAGCAGGCATCAGTTCACTGGATCGTTTAATCTGATCGACAAAGAAACATACAAGCAGCCTCAGATTAAAAGGCTTTATTGCGCTTCTCTCCCATTGAATCACATTACAAAAGGGGAAGGAGAAAACATACCTGATCGACAAGGAAACATACAAGCAGCCTCAGATTAAAAGGCCCTTATTGCGCTTCTATAAAACAAATGTGTTGTACATACGTCACCATATGCTCACTTCCACGTTTAAGAGAAATATAACTCAAAAAGTGTAAAATGACAACAATCATCACACATACAATTAAAATAACATTATTCACAAGTTTGGGTGAAGATATATAGATATAAAAGTAATAATTAAAGTAAGGATTAAATAGGATTATCAGAAAACCAAAAAATATACCTACCTCTCCCACTGAATCACATTACAAAAGGGAAGAGGAGGGGACAGAACAGGAAGTTAAATCACCTAGCGATCATACCACATTTAAAGGGGAAGCACACATTGAGATCAGGTATCCACAAAACGTACAAATGAACAATTTTGGGTGAATTAATGAACAATTTTGGGTGAATTAATGAACAATTTTGGGTGAATTATAACAATATTTAGTAGTACTAAATTTCCAGAGTATAACAACAAAAACAGGTCATGAGAATCACTTGGTCTTACACTCCAGAAAAAAAAAACAGTGAAGACCATCAACACAGACAGCTACCCAATCAAGGGATACAAATATGAAAGAAGTTGGCCAAACCTCTACACAGCATACGCAAAGTGCCCAATTACACTTTGAAAAATTCAGACCATTTACATAACCATAATATACATATAGGAACTTCAGCACTTAGTATTAAAGTGTGCAATCCAATACACATGCTTACACATGAATAACAGGGGATACAGACTCCACACCAAGTAAGGTTTCAAGTTGAACCATTGACTCTATTAGCCTATGAACAGGATTAATTACTCTACCAAGCCTGGTAATGTAATGATTGTCAGGGTTATTGTTAACCACAGGAGCATGTGTACTCATAGGAACAGCAGGTGAAAAAGCACTTGTTACAGTATAAGTATCAACAACAGGTAAATCAGCTTGTGCTTCAGAAACCGTGTGAGAAGAATGGGACGAGACCCAAAAAGCAGTACGATCATCACACACTGCTATCTGAGAAATGATAGACAGAGTTTCTTCATGTGACAAATCATCAGTGACATGCATTGCTGACTCTGCAACAGAACATACAGATTGAGAAGGTGTGGGACAAGGGCCATCACCAACACTTTCATCAACAGAAAACTCAAACTCTGTTGTGGGCAAAGGGAGAAAGTTAACTGGCAACAAGAGATTTCGATGTACCACTTTTTCATGACCAGTTCTGTCACGGATCCTGTATATGTGCAGGGAAGGTTCAGAAGCAACAACAGAATACATGGTGGGCACCCATTTATCGGCAAGCTTCCGTTTACCTCAACAGCCTTGTTGGCGATGAGAACTTGATCCCCCACTGAGAGAGGTAATCCTTGACTCTCTTGTTGTACTGAGCAGACTGATGTGTCTGTTCTGCAGTAGAGTTCCTTTGAGCCAGCACCATAGCAGATTGTAGATCACTGACGAGAGATTGAACATAGTTTTTTCAATTCAATTTTATTTATATAGCGCTTTTCACAATGTGCATTGTTCCAAAGCAGCTTTACAGGAGCAAATAAGAAAAACACAGAAAGGTAAAACACAGCACAGTGCATGGTGTTTATAGACCAAGCAAGATCATTATAATAAATAATATCTAATAAATAAATGAATAAATAAATAAATAAATGCAGTCTCCCGGTGAGCAAGCCAACACTGCACTGCTCTGCTGTGGCGAGGAACCCAAACTCCAATGCTGAATAATGGAGAAAAAAAAACCTCGGGAGAAACCAGGCTCAGCCGGGAGGGCCAGATCTCCTCTGACGTGTCATAGCTGCACTCAGTGACCCCGACCAAAGCCACCGAGCAACGTCCACGAAGAACAGGGAGAGCCCACGAGCCGCGACCCAGGAAGCCCCACCCGCCGAAACCGTGCAGGTCCAACCCGGTCCCATTCCGCGATCAACAACAGACAACAGAGGAACAACCAGGGAAAAGTAGTAATGGCATAATTAACTTTATTCCTCTGTTGTCCGACATCGACCACAAAACAAGACCAACCAGACCAGACCCACACAGTCCCAACAAATGAAACGCCCCGAACCACAACCAACAAGCCCCCCCACTCCCTACAACACCCACCCAGCTACCTCCAATCAAAGTCACTGAGTGCAGCCATAACTTCAAACTGCTGTCGTGTGATGTAAGTTTAGCATTAAATACCAAGTATTGTAAATTTAGCATTTATGTGACAGGTAGTCCGTCTTTGCTCTCGGTTGGGGATGGAATTGTCTGAGCTGGGCCGGCCAGATGGTCGCCTTTTTCTTGGGTGGTGATGGAATTGCCTTGGATGGAGCTGGATGGTCAGTCAGTCCGCAGGCTCTCGCAGGAGGATGGCACGGGATTTTCCGATGTAGCTGGCGTAATCTCTAGTTGTGGATGGGCATATGACGTTCATCTGGGCCTGGCGGAATCTCTCCCTACCTCGGGATGGGCATCCCGAGGCGAGGGCAGAAACAGAAAGAGAATAATTAGCGTAGCTGCTGTTCATTAGCTATGTATTAGTGAATGCTTGGCTGAAAAGATGTGTCTTTAATCTAGATTTAAATTGGGAGAGTGTGTCTGACCCTCGAATAGTATCGGGGAGGCTATTCCAGAGTTTAGGTGCTACGTATGAGAAAGCTCTACCCCCTTTGGTGGATTTAGTTATTCTAGGTGTTATCAAAAGTCTGGAGTTTTGAGATCTTAGAGAGCGTGATGGGTTGTAGTGTGGTAGAAGCTCTGTTATGTAGGTAGGGGCTAAACCGTTTAAGGCTTTATAAGTAATTAAAAGAACTTTAAAGTCAATACGATACTTAATGGGTAACCAGTGAAGGGTTGATAACATTGGGGTTATGTGATCGTATTTTCTGGACCTGGTTAGAACTCTGGCAGCTGCATTCTGAACTAACTGTAGTTTGTTTATTGATGCTGCAGGACAACCACTAAGCAGTGCATTACAGTAGTCAAGTCTTGAGGTCACAAATGCATGAATAAGCTTCTCTGCGTCAGCCACACATAAAATATTTCGCAATTTGGCAACATTTCTAAGGTGGAAGAAGGCTGTTTTTGTGACATTTGAGATGTGATTTTTAAATGACAGGTTGCTGTCTAATATAACGCCAAGGTCTTTAACTGTATTTGTTGGAGTAACAGTGCAGCCTTCAATTTGCAGGTCATAATCCGAAATATTCTGCTCACGTGTCTTTGGTCCGATAAGTAATATTTCTGTTTTATTAGAATTTAAAAGAAGGAAATTACAAGTCATCCAATGCTTTATATCGTCGATGCACTCTGCCAATTTGGATAGTTGGAAGGAATCATCTGGTCTTGATGAGATATATAGCTGAGTATCATCTGCATAACAGTGGAAGCTAATTCCATGTTTTCTAATAATGTTTCCAAGGGGCAGCATGTATATGGAGAATAGCAAGGGTCCTAAAACCGATCCCTGAGGTAATCCATAATTTACTTGCGTTAGATTTGATGATTCCCCATTTAAATGGACAAATTGATGTCGGTCTGATAAGTAAGATCTGAACCATTGTAGTGCCTGTCCCTGAATACCGGTATAATTGTGTAAGCGATCTAGAAGTATTTTATGGTCTACAGTATCGAACGCAGCACTAAGGTCGAGCAGGACTAGGAGTGAGATGTTACCTTTATCTGATGCTATAAGCAGGTCGTTTGTAATTTTAACGAGCGCAGTTTCAGTACTATGATGCGGTCTAAAGCCTGACTGGAATTTTTCGTGTATGTCATTATTTTGTAAGAAAGAGCAGGTAAAAAGGGGCAAATCCAGTTGTTTCATGGGCAGTGCAGTTATACACGAAAGTCATGGTTTGAATTAACTGTGGCCACTTTTGCTTTGACCCAGGGGGAAGCGATCGCAGCATGTTACCCAATGTTCTGTTGAACCTTTCGGTTCCACCAGTCCCCATGGGGTGGTACGGGGAAGTTCGTGACTTGTCGATGCCGGCAATATCAAGGAGTTCTGCAATCAGCTCGCTCTCAAAATATGCTCCCTGATCCGAATTGATAGCCAATTGATTGAAGCCATAAACACAGAAGAGGCCATCCCAGAGTTTCCTAGCAGCACTCTTAGCAGATTGGTTTTGACACGGAAAAGCATGAGCTAGCTTGGTGAAATGATCCATGATTACCAAGACATCCACAGATTTATTGTTCCTATCCTCAGCAGACCAGAAATCAATACAAACAAGCTCCAATGGGGCAGTGGTCTTGATGCTCTCCAAGGGTGCTCTTGCTGCTGGCTCTGGAGTTTTACTCAGGACACAACGGGTACAAGTTCTAACATAATAACGTACATCACGTTCCATCCCAGGCCAAAAGAACCTCTGGCGGGCTAACGACAGAGTACGTGGCAGACCTTGGTGACCAGCCAAATCATGTACACCAGAGAGAGCTAGCAGTCTCAGGGAAACAGGCAGGACGAACTGAAACTTCTTATGCTTTGTTAGTGGATCTTTGATGGTCCTATACAGATTGTCATTTAGCAAAGAGAGTTTGTCCCACTGCTTCAAGATCTTCAAAACATGCAAATCCTCATTCGCACGCTCGCGCCTGGAAGGTCTGCGCTTCCTGCTGACATAGAAAGACACCCTTGAAATAACTGCATCGTCGTGGTGGTGACACTGTAATTCGGACAATGAGAAGGCATAGAAGACATCTTGACAGGCAGGGATCAAAGAACTCATGTGATCAGCCAGGGATGTAGCTCTGGAAACAGCTGACTACGTTACCAGGAATCATCGAGGGTTGCAAAAGCACTCCGTCGGCATGCAACTTTGATTCACCTTCTGTACTCAGGGTGCAAGCCATACTGCCAGAATCAAGCAAACCATTCAGTACGGACTGGCCACTGACAGTTACAGGAGCGTAAAACAGTCCACTAGCTCCATCAATTTTCTGAGATCCCACATACAGCACTGTTTTGTCAGGTGGCAACAATTTGCAACTATTTACCAAGATCTCGAGCGGGTCTTACTCGTCTTTTGGGGTAAGTACGCCACTGTCCATGCTATACCCCTCCACACATGGGCTACTTAGTTTAACTGAGTGGCAGGAGAATGTGGCTCAAAGCTTGTTGTTTTGGGACAATCATTCTTAAAGTGTCCGGTTTTGAAGCAGTTACGGCAAAGCCTCTGACGCATACAATGTGTATGTGTAGTGTGCTCTGTAGATAGACATACCTTACATACAGGGCTCGAACTAGGCTTGGGATCTGAGGTTCTGACATGACATACAGGATTATACAGAACCCAGCCTCAGATTAAAAGGCCCTTATTGCGCTTCTATAAAACAAATGTGTTGTACAACGTCACCATATGCTCACTTTCATGTTTAAGAGAAATATAACTCAAAAAGTGTAAAATGACAACAATCATCACACATACAAGTAAAACAACATTATTCACAAGTTTGGGTGAAGATATATAGATATAAAAGTAATAATTAAAGTAAGGATTAAATAGGATTATCAGAAAACAAAAAAAACCTACCTCTCCCATTGAATCACATTACAAAAGGGTAAGAGGAGGCGACCACATTTAAAGGGGAAGCACACATTGAGATCAGGTATCCAGAAAACGTACAAATGAACACTTTTGGGTGAATTAATGAACAATTTTGTGTGAATTATAACAATATTTAGTAGTACACTTTGTATACCTGTTACACATATAGGAATTTATAGTCTGTTTAAAATTTGACCTGTGTTTCTATGTCCTTTATCTTAAATGTGTGCTTTCACTGTGCATGCGTGCGTGTCTGTGTGTGTGCTTATCTTAAATGTGTGCTTTCACCGTGCATGCGTGCGTGTGTGTGTGTGCTTGTCTATGTGTGTCAGTCGCGTCCGTGTATCTGCGCGTCCGTGTGTGTGTGTTAGTACGTGTGCATATTGGGTGTGTGGAGTGTTTTGTATGTGGGTATGTCTGTCTTCTGTGTTTTCACCTTTTTCTTGTTTTTACAGTGTAGCAAGGTGGAAGAATACACGACAAGGAGAGCTCAAATGAAAAGCCCCGGAGGGTGGTTTTTATTTACAGATATGTGGTGGTGCAATAGTGTGTGTCGGTATCCCTCTTCCATGCTGCTCTCCATGTTGTGCGTGAGTGCTTGTCCGTGTGACCCTCATGGCGTGGCTGACCGGTCACAGGCTGTTCTCTGTAGTGAGCCAAAGAAAGAGTTAGTTCTGGTTTAATGGAGAGGTTTCTCAGCCTCTTCTGGTGAGCTGGCGGTTTATATGCCTGTCGGCAGATCGCTGTCAGCTGTGACCGATCAGCCCGTGATGAGTGTCGCCAGGTGCTCCTCGTCTGTTCCCAGGGCAATGCTGATGTGCGCTCGGGATGCTCGTTACAACAGGTATAACTTTAATTGTTTTGCTTATAGTCAATATGTCTCATGTACAGCTGCTTTGTAACAATGAAAATTGTAAAAAGCGCTATATAAATAAAGTTGATTTGAGTTGAGTTAATGTTGAATAAGGCATTTCGGCATAACCGTGTTGTCTTTGCAATGTGATCATTGAAGGACAGCTGTTCAACGGTGCAGTCATAGGGAAAGTGAGGTGGTAAGGTGGTGGCTCTCCTCTTACTGAAGACTGACTTGAAATTATGGTAATGGCTGGGGACTTGATATAGGTCGAGTAATTCAGGGGACTCGAGACCAGGGTCAGAGGTATCTTAGGTGATACAAGTGTCTACACACGTGGAGAGTCCAATTGGAGACAGTACCCGAGGGCCAGTCCAGGTGAGGGTTATGCTTGAGGAGCCAGGGGTGACTGAGAATAACTGGGAACTCTGGAGACTGTATCAGGTGGAGGCGCAACTCCTCCTGGTGCTGGTTGATGTATAGGTAGAGAGGAACGGTAAGGAGGGTTACCCTCCCAGGGCACAGAGGCCTACCATCCACAGAAGTCACAGCCAGAAGAGTAGGAAGACGGTCAACGGGAATCTTAAGTTTTTTGGCGAGAGAACAGTCCATAAAGTTTATAACAGCTCCTGAATCCACTAAGGCCTTAAGTTTGTGCTTGTGATTACTCCAAGTGAGTGTGACAGGGAGAAACAATCCTGAATCGGAAGGTGGGGAAATCTGGGTAATTCCCGTTACAGTCCTTCCTTGCCTGTACGGGACCGAGCATTTCAAGAGATGTCCTGGCAGTCCACAGTAAAGGCAACGCCGCTCTTTCATACAGCGATCACGTTCTGACGAGGAGATCCGGGGACCACCCAACTGCTTGGGATCAGAAGATCCTGGGGACTGTGGTAACTTCTCTGAGTGGACTGGATTGACAGCGGGTGTGAAAAATTGGCGACTCAGGTTCCGTTATTTCAGTCGGTTATCCAGCCGAACTGCCAGGTCAATGAGGGCCTCGAGATCATTAGAAGGCTCACGTGTGACAAGTTCATCCTGGAGTGTCTCAGAAAGACCATTTTGGAAACACACCATGAGAGAATCATCATTCCAGCCACTCCCCGCTGCGATGGTTCGGAACTGGATGGCGTACTCTGCTGCCCTGTGGCTGCCCTGCTAAAGAGACAGCAGTCGCTTAGAGGCCTGACAGCCGCTAATGGGATGGTTGGTGACCCTCTTGAATTCCTTCTTGAACGCAGAGTAACTTGAACAAAATGGGCTTTGGGCCTCCCAAACGGCTGCAGCCCAGGTGAGGGCCTTACCAGAAAGGAGAGTGATGAGATACCAAATCTTGGCTCTATCTGAGGGAAAGGACGATGGCAGTAGCTCTAAGGTGAGGGAACACTGGGTGAGTAACCCACGACAGGTGCTGGGGTCTCCTGTGAAGCATTGAGGTGGGGGTAGACGTGGTTCCACAAGAGGAGCTGGCATTTGAGAACTGGGGAGGGGGCCAGGGGTAACCGCAGGAGGAGCAGCTTGAGAAGAGGGCAGCCAGTCAAAGATCTGGCAGATAGAGGAGGTAATGTCTGACAGCAATTGTGAGTGCTTTGCCATCAGAACCTCATGTTGGGCTGGTGCCATTTTGTGACGTTGGACCGAGTTCTCATGCTGAGCAATGGGGGGTAAGAGCTCTCGAGCGGTGGGCGTCTCTGGGTCCATGTCTCCGGTGCGAGAGAAGAACGCTCAACCCCAAAGCCACAGGAGGATGGAGAACCCAAAAGTGAGACACACTATGAAGACTTCAGATATAGAAAGTCTGTTATATAAAAATTTAAATGACAAAAACCACCACGAGAGAAAAACCGTCAAGGGGAAAAAAAACTCTCGTAAAAGAAAATAATCCAACAGAGGTATTTTAGAAACAAGGTTATACACAAATTCAACAAAGGTAATCCAATTGGGATGTTCGTAAAAGGTAATCCTAAAGTCCAACAAAAGTAGTCCACTAGGAAAAAGGTAAAAAAAAGATATAACCCAGAAACAGAAGGCAAAAACACATTAAAAAAACTAGGCTGGAGACTTACTCGGAAGGCTGGCTACAGAACATTAAATACCAAGCAGCTTTCCTGTGGCTCAGTGGTTAGAGCATTGCGTTAGAACCCATAATGCCAAGGTTATGGGTTCGATCCCAGGGGATTGCACATAGTCAGAAACAATATGAATAGTGCAATGTAAGTTGCTTTGGATGTTGGAAGTGTCTGCCAAATGCATAAATGTAAGCAACAAAACAGGTAAATAGATCCACTTAAATACACTTTGACAAACGAGGCACATGTGAATACAATAATACTAATGACAGGTGAACATGAAAATACAACGAGGCCCTCTAGAGGCCAAAATACAAAACAACAGTCACAAATGCTGACAGGCAGGCCCTAGTGTTAAAACATTAATACTGTAAACATCTCAACCAGGTTCAAACTTATCAGTTTAATGTAATGATTATTATTGTGTTATTAAGATTTTTTTGGTGTATTAGCACGAACATCAGCACTTATGTCAATACAGATATAGTTACATTCATCTTTGCCATACACTGTAAAAAATGATTTTTTGAGTTTGTAAATAAAGCTAGCATTACTCGAGTATGTTTTACAAGCAAGTTGTATTTTGTCTTTCTACTTTAAAATGTCGCGTTTAATTCAATGTGTTACTTGAGGTTCCTTTGTAATTATTTGTGCTCTAATACATAAGTAAATTTAAATGAAAATGCCAAGTAATATTTACTTGGTGTTTTGTCATTAAATTAAGCGATGTATAAAACTGATGAACGCAAGTAAATTATACTCCACACAGCCATATAATAGCTGCGCGTGCGCACTTCGGACATTACAACTGGCGCGAAGAGCCTGAGGAAAGCTTGCGCATCGAAACATTTTTTTCAGTGCCTGAGGGGATTAAACTATGGTAAGTCATTAAATGTTTTCTTTTTAATTCATGTAGTAAAGTTTGCAGCATAGTGCAGCGTTAATAAACTTTATTTTCGCTGGTTTGTTTGAGTTCGAGTTTTTGTTATTGAGTCTCGGTATTGCTAACATTTCTGGACAACGTTTGCAAACGGTTGTTTTTTATTATGCACATGGATAATAGAATTAACGTGATGCTAAGTTAAGCTATTAATAAGTTGACAGTGTTCAGTTTGCTAAACGTAGTGTCAAGTCTCGTATGTCTAACATTACGTAACTTAGACAAATAACTTAACCATGTAATGCATATTCATAAAGTTAAATAAAGTTTATGCTCCGTATATAACCAATATGATATTGATAAACTTGCAGTAGCCTACTGTGTTAACTTACCCTTAGCTAACTCTGCCTTAGCTAGCTCTGAACTGGCGTTGTTGTTACAGATAGAATGGTGGATCTTGAACTAATTTGTTCTAACGTTTAAAAATTGGTATAAGGTTAGCCTATGTTCAATGCATTAAGGTCAATAAGTTCATTTAAATTATTAATGACAAATAATCTAATTGTGGCATTAACATCCACGTTCATCTGTTCCACAGGTATTGGACTCACCATTCTCACCAATAAAACATTTTTAACTGATGCCAGAGGAAATGTGAAGGTGGTTTAATGGATCTGAATTGATTTATTTGATTACCTTTTTTATTTGTTTCTCTGTTTTTTAAATAAGCTGTTAAATATTTGAATTCAAACACTGAATAAAAGTATTTTTGTGAAATACCTGTCAGCGTTTTTGGTCTTCAGATACATTTTACTTAACACATATTAATTCCTCATATGATTTCAAGTAATATTTACAAAAAACAAACTACAGTAAAGACTACTGAGGAAAAGATAACTAGGACTCTTGTTAAGAAATATTAAGTATATTTAGAAGCATTACTTAAATAAAATTTACAAACAAAGGATGAGTAAAATTTACTTGACCCCGTACTTGGGAATTTCTAGTAAAAACTACTTATACATGGGTTTAGCATTTACTTGGACAGTTCTGATCAATTTACTAACATTTCCTGAGTGGAAAACCCTGCCTAGCTTTTTTCAAGTAAACTTCACTCCAAATTTTTTTCAGTGTACAAGTTTTTAACTTTTTATACATAATCCAAAAGAAAGAAATAATAAACAAATAGAACGAAAAATAAATAAATAAAGGGAGAGAGGGGAGGTCATGTGCATACATCTTGATCCAACTTTATAACTGAAATGAACAATTGTAGATTCTTGGCATATGGTAGAGGCTATGGGAGGAAATAATGATTTCCAGTTTGCAATATAGGGAAAATGTGTGGGAAAGAGATTACAGTGAAATTTCTCTTAAAAATAAAAAATTGCAAAGGACATTTGTTCTATGCCTCCAAAATATTTGGTCCTTATTGCCTTAGATATTCTACCCACTTGGACCAGAATTTAATTAATACATTTTTCTGAAGACGAAGGGAGAAGGAAATTCTTTCTATTAAGCTAAATATTTAAGTCAAATCATGTATGAAGATTCTTGGATATTAATAAATTAAAGACTGTGGTCTATGGCAAATTGATTAAATAAATTATTTAGGTGGGTTTGATGAAATTATCACCCCATCAATTTGCATACATTGATGAATCACCTTTCGAGCAGACCTCGCTCTAAAAATATCTAATTAGTGTATAATGTGTGATATATATTACATATTACAAACAAACAACAGCATAAAATCATACTCTCCTTGATTCTATAGTGTGGAGCAGATACACTTGCATTTCATTTATCATAACAGAAGGCAATTAACATCTGAACTATTTACATAATGCAAATGTGCTCATTAATTTAAGTTGCTGATCATTAATTTGAGTTGCTGATTGGTATCACTACTTCAGCAGTTTTTATACCCATGAGAGATATTGGCAACCACAGCCTCAGAAGAGAAAAAGTGAGGTCAAATGCTAATCCAGCAGATTTAATCAATATGAAAAACAGAAGTCAAACAAAAAAATTGCGAACACTGCCCTGAATGATAGGGTATTCTTTCCATGTGCTTCTGTGTTTTAGGGCTGTAACAACAGATTTATGATGCATACACTGTAAAAAAACAACCTATAAAATCTACTCAATAAAATTGAGGTAATAATTTGCACCCACTTTAAAGGAGTATATTCTACCCCATATTTTTGAGTAAAGAGCACCTTAAATTTATAAGTTATAACAAACTAAATTAAATTGGGTAAAATTGACCTTATATATTATACAAGTAATTACTTAATAAAATTGGGTAATTTTTACCCTTTGACAGCAGGTATTGTTCATCTACCTAATTGTTATTAGTAATATACTGTATAGCCAATATGAAAATGAAGCCAATGAAATTTGCATGCCAGACTCCGCCCCCGGATATCCGGGTATAAAAGGGAGACGGCGTGCCTCATTCATTCACCTTAGTTCTGAGGAGCCTGAGACCTCTCACGACTGCTGCAGTGGACAGCAGTGTTGTGGCCAGGAGAACACAACGTCTCATTCCCTCCATCAGGGAACCGAGGTTACAACCGTAACCGAGACGTACCCTTTCTGTCGGTCTCTCGACGTTGTGTCGAACCGACAGATGGGGTTCCTATGGAAAACGCCATAACACTGTGCCCTGTCACAATCTCTAGCAAAGCGACGGTGACTGGCCTGGGTGTGTCGCGAAATTGTAACCTACCAGTGGGTAGGTAGGGGGTCCCAGAGCTTTCTTGAAAGGTGGGAAGGCCCCTACCTTCGGCCTCACAGGCGGCGGCCATGTTTCTCTAACAGCGAGAAGCCGCCCGGTACCGTAAGGCCACTGGGTAAGCGCTACTTCCTCAAGTGGGGGATGCGCTACAGAGACCACTTCCTACCGCAGGGAGGAGTCCACTGGAGATACCAACATGGTCTCACCGATAGGGGAGAGCTCATGGGAAGAAAGTGCGGACTGAAGGAGTTAACTGCGAGGTGGAGGTCCACCTAGGGAGGTCATGGGTTACCAAGGTGGGAACCAGCATGAGGATACATCAGACGGAACCGCCCTACTGGGGGGTTGCAACATCTGGTAGCACTAGGTCCGGTTAGAGCTATGTTGCGAATAACTCCGGAGATACCCGGCCTAAGGGGCAGGGCTGCTCTGCCCAGCCCGCCCGCAGGAGGTGCTTGCTAGTGATGGATGGAGTGCCTGTTCTTCACCCAGTGGGGGAAGAAGGGAGGCTAGTTAGTACGCTGACCCCCTTAGGAAAAAGGGGGGAAGGTACTGTCATAGGCGTACACCCTACCGGCCGTCAGTCTTGCCTGATGCCTGCATCACACGACAGCAGTTTGAAGTTATGGCTGCACTCAGTGACTTTGATTGGAGGTAGCTGGGTGGGTGTTGTAGGGAGTGGGGGGGGCTTGTTGGTTGTGGTTCGGGGCGTTTCATTTGTTGGGACTGTGTGGGTCTGGTCTGGTTGGTCTTGTTTTGTGGTCGATGTCGGACAACAGAGGAATAAAGTTAATTATGCCATTACTACTTTTCCCTGGTTGTCCCTCTGTTGTCTGTTGTTGATCACGGAATGGGACCGGGTTGGACCTGCACGGTTTTGGCGGGTGGGGCTTCCTGGGTCGCGGCTCGTGGGCTCTCCCTGTTCTTCGTGGACGTTGCTCGGTGGCTTTGGTCGGGGTCACTGAGTGCAGCTATGACACGTCAGAGGAGATCTGGCCCTCCCGGCTGAGCCTGGTTTCTCCCGAGGTTTTTTTTTCTCCATTATTCAGCATTGGAGTTTGGGTTCCTCGCCACAGCAGAGCAGTGCAGTGTTGGCTTGCTCACCGGGAGACTGCATTTATTTATTTATTTATTCATTTATTTATTAGATATTATTTATTATAATGATCTTGCTTGGTCTATAAACACCATGCACTGTGCTGTGTTTTACCTTTCTGTGTTTTTCTTATTTGCTCCTGTAGAGCTGCTTTGGAACAATGCACATTGTGAAAAGCGCTATATAAATAAATTGAATTGAATTGAATTGAAGACTCGAGCCGATACCGGTTTTACGCGGAGGCTGTAGGACCTCGCAAAGGTGATGGGTATAGCCCAACCCGCAGCTCTGCAGATGTCTGCCAAAGAGATGCCCCGAGCCAGTGCCCACAAGGAGTCTGTACTCCGTGTGGAGAGAGCTCTCACCCAGTGGGCGTAGGCGATGTTAGGACAGGTACGCCACAGTGATGGCGTCCATGATCCAGTGTGCCAATCTCTGTTTGAGACAGCCCTCCCTGCTGATCTCCAAAACAGACAAAGAGCTGCTCAGAGCTCCTGTGGCTCTGCGTGCGGTCCAAGCAGAGGCGCAATGCACGTACTGGACACAACACGGATGAGGTTGGGTCTTCCTCCCCGGTGGGGAGTGCCTGTAAGTTCACCACCTGGTGTAGGGGGAGTGGTTGGAACTTTGGGCACGTAGCCGGGCCGGGGTCTCAGGATAGCGTGAGAATCACCGGGCCCGAGTTCTAGGCAATCTGTGGACATTGAGAATGCTTTTAGGTCCGCTACCCTCTTGAGCTCCATCAGGAGAGCCATCTTCATCGTGAAGTGAGAAAGAGCGGCATCTCTGAGGGGCTCCAGGACCGCATCAAGGCACCCCAACACTGCAGGGAGGCGCCTGTCGACCCTGATGCGTCTCGACCTGCCCGAGAGGGACAGCCGTCCGTAGAAAGGTCATTGAAGACCAAGTGGTTAGGGTGCGTTGGCAGAAAAGCGTATTCACCATCCGCCTGCTGCCGGTGTGCCACGCTCTCCAGGGAACTCGACCCTGTAGCCAGTGTTGGAGCGGTCTCATGTGCATCAACACGAGGGGTATCACCACCGTCGAGGATGCCATTTGCCCAGGAGCCTCTTCCCGCTGACTGCTTGAAATATTCCAGGAAGTTCAACACTGACTGAGCACAGTCGCGCTGTAATGGAGACAGAGTTGAGTTCCATACCAAAAAAGAGGATGCTCTGCACAGAGGAGAACTTGCTCTTTTTCGGTTGACCTGTGGTCCCAATCGATCTAGGTGCCGAATCACTAGGTCCCTGTGTGTACATAACAGATCTCACGAGTGTGTCAAATGAGCCAGTCATCAAGATAGTTTAGTACCCGCACACCTCTCTCCCTGAGGGGAGTGAGGGCGGCTTCCACGATCTTCGTGAAGACTCGTGGGGACAGGGACAGACTGAAGAGGAGGACTCTGTAATAATATGCCTGACCCTCGAAAGCGAACCGTAGGAACGGACGATGACGAGGGAGAATTGAGACATGAGAGTAAGCGTCCTTCAGGTCGATTGCCATGAATCCTTGACATTGGGTCTCGCCATGACGCAACATCGAGTTGCCGAACACCGTCGTGAAAAGGGTGAGAGCGGCTGTGATAAACGCCCAGAGAGGGAGAAAACTTTTATAAGTTGGCTGTTGGGACGGGGCAGGAACCGTCCCGGATCGACCACCAGCAATGGAATGGCTGGGGTTGGGCCCGAAGGTATTCTCGATCTCCCTGGGGTCTTCCCATGAGGGCCGCTTTGGCTTCCGCCGTGGCTGCTGACGGGGTGGTGGTCTCCTCTTCGATGTCTCGAAGAGGACCAGGGCTGCTGGGAAGCAGACGGTGCACGGGATCTCGGCGGCCAGAGGGCGGTTGAGTCGCAGCTGGGGAGGACATACTTGATATCCTCTGTCTGCTCCCTAACTGTCGAGCTTGACAGTATCACCAAACAGCCCCCCCTTGCGAGATGGGTGCATCGAGAAAGCGGACTTTCTCGGCGTTACTCAACTGTGCAAGGTTCAGCCAGAGGTGTCTCTCCTGGACCACAAGTGTGGACATCGCCCGACCCAGGGCCCACGCGATCACCTTGGTCACCCGTAGAGCGAGGTCGGTGACGCCGCGGAGTTCCTGCATAAGCACTGGGTCGGTCTTACCCTCGTGGAGCTCTCTCCGCACATTGGCCTGCAGGAATGCCATAGCGTGGAGAGAGGGGACGGCTTGGCCCGCAGCAGAGTAAGCTCTCGACACCTCAGATGCCGAAAAGCCTACGTGCTTTGGACGGGAGTCTAGGTCGAGCCCCTGGGGAACATCGACGTATCCTCTAGCTGCCCCACCATCGAGGGAAGAAAGGGTGATGGAACTAGTTGACGTGTACGCGCCAAAGGGGGCGTTCCAGGTTGTACTAGGTTCCTCATGCCCTTCCGGGGGAACATGGCACTGGGGGAGAATGCGGCTTGGAGCCGCTCTCAAGCCCGATGTACCGTGTATCCAGCCGCGAGCATTGGGAGAGGCAGTGCGGTGCACCGCAACCCAATGCCGGCGGCCCGGGAAAGCATGGCTGACATTTCGACATCCGCTTCTTCCTGATCTCGACCCCCGAGGGAGGGAGCTTCAAGGAATCGTCGGAGTCTGATGCCAGTAAGTCACCCTCCGATGCTGCATCAGACATCTCATCATCACGTACCGTGTCCAATACGTGATTGAGGAACAAGACGGTGGGCCCGTCTCATGGGGAACGGTCAGACGAGCAAGACGAGGTGCGAACGGTCCGCGAGCCAGTGGCTGACGGATTAGCGCTCACAGTAATCCTCATATCACCCTCGCTGCTCACCGTAGCGGGCGGCAGGGCCGTAGTCCTGCCGTCACGGAACGGGAAGCAGACGAGGTGGTGGCTGACTCCCGTGGGAACACAGCCACCCGTGATGCAACGTCTGAATCGTCAACCGCCCGCAGTGCGGGCAGGACGTATCCGCAACATCTGCCCCAGCGTACTAGAAGCAGACATCGTTTCCGTCCCCCTCCTCGATGAGTGTGTTGCACCCACGAGAACAGCTGGACATGCCACGTTGGAGAAATTGGCTCTTTTAGAGAAAAAACTCGAACACTTCTGGAACCGCCGAGACGCCCAGGGGAAGTCGCTGCAGGAAGGGACAGTCCGCTGCACCACGTCGTAGAGCCGGCAGTCTTGTAGTTGCTACTTGAAGCGAAGTCTGTTGATCATGAGCGAAGGCTCCGAAGAACAAAAGGTGAATGAATGAGGCACGCCGTCTCCCTTTTATACCCGGATATCCGGGGGCGGAGTCCGGCATGCAAATTTTATTCGGTGACAACAGACGCCTCCCTGCAGGGTTGGGGTGCAGTGTGCAACGGGCACGCAGTGTCGGGGCTTTGGACGGGCCCCCGCCTGCGCTGGCATATCAATTGCCTAGAGTTGTGGGCTTTGCTACTTGCATTGAAGAGGCTGCAGCCTCTCATGCAGGGCAAGCACTTGCTGGTCCGGTCGGACAGCACTACTGCAGTAGCGTATATCAATCGTCAGGGTGGCGTTCGCTCCCTGCAGTTAACACGACTTGCCCGACGCCTCCTCCGGTGGAGTCAGCAGGTGACCCGCTCCCTGCGTGCCACGTATATCCCAGGCGACCTGAACCAGACAGCCGACGCGCTCTATCGTCAGTCTACGCCTCGTGGAGAGTGGCGACTCCACCCCCGCGCAGTCCAGCTCATTTGGGTGCAGTTCGGGCAGGCCCAGGTAGACCTGTTCGCCTCCCTCGAAACCACCCATTGCCCGCTTTGGTACTCTCTGACCGAGGGACCCCTCGGCACGGATGCCCTAGCGCACAGCTGGCCGCGGGACAAGCGGAAGTACGCCTTCCCCCCAGTGAGCCTCATTGCACAGACCCTGTGCAAGGTCAGGGAAGAGGAGCATCAAGTGTTACTCGTTGCGCCACACTGGCCCAACCGGACTTGGTTCTCGGAGCTAATGCTCTTGACGACAGCTCCCCCCTGGCCGATTCCCCTGACGAAGGACCTGCTTTCCCAGGGGAAGGGCACGTTATGGCATCCCAGGCCAGACCTCTGGAACCTCCATGTCTGGCCCCTGGACGGGACGAGGAGATCCTGAGTGGCCTACCCCCTGCGGCGGTTAAGACCACTACTCAGGCTAGGGCCCTGGCCACTAGGTGACTATACGCCTATAGTGGTGCCTCTTCTCATCCTGGTGCTCTTCTCGAAGAGAAGACCCGCGGAGTTGCTTGATCAAGTGGGTGCGGTCCTCCCAGAGACTCGAGAATAATCTCTCCCCTTCCACACTGAACGTGTATGTAGCCGCTGTTGCCGCTCATCACGACCCAGTTGCTGGTAGTCTCTAGGACAGCACAACCTGATCATTTGGTTCCTAAGGGGCGCGGGAAGGCTACCACCTCACCCACGCTCCGTACCCTCTTACGACCTTGATGCGGTCCTGGAGCCCCTCGGAGATGCCGCTCTTTCTCACTTCACGATGAAGACGGCTCTCGGGAGGACGCTCAAGAGGGTAGCGGACCTACAAGCATTCTCCGTGTCCACAGATTGCCTAGAACTCGGGCCCGGTTATTCTCACGCTATCCTGAGACCCCGGCCCGGCTACGTGCCCAAAGTTCCCACCACTCCCCCGAGACACCAGGTGGTGAACTTACAGGCGCTCCCCACCGGGGAGGAAGACCCAACCCCATCCGTGTTGTGTCCAGTACGCGCATTGCGCCTCTGCTTGGACCGCACGCAGAGCCACAGTAGCTCTGAGCAGCTCTTTGTCTGTTTTGGAGATCAGCAGGGAGGGCTGTCTCAAACAGAGATTGACGCACTGGATCATGGGCGTCGTCGATGGCGTACCTGTCCTAAGATCGCCTACGCCCACTGGGTGAGAGCTCTCTCCACACGGAGTACAGCCTCCTCGTGGGCACTGGCTCGAGGCGCCTCTCTGGCAGACATCTGCAGAGCTGCGGGTTGGGCTACACCCATCACCTTCGCGAGGTCCTACAGCCTCCGCGTAAAACCGGTATCGGCTCGAGTCTTGCAGGCATCAGGCAAGACCGGCGGCCGGTAGGGTGTACGCCTATGACAGTACCTTCCCCCCTTTCTCCTAAGGGGGTCAGCGTACTACTAGCCTCCCTTCTTCCCCCACTGGGTGAAGAACAGGCACTCCATCCATCACTAAGCAAGCACCTCCTGCGGGCGGGCTGGGCAGAGCAGCCCTGCCCCTTAGGCCGGGTATCACCGGAGTTATTCGCAACATAGCTCTAACCGGACCTAGTGCTACCAGACGTTGCAACCCCCCAGTAGGGCGGTTCCGTCTGATGTATCCTCATGCTGGTTCCCACCTTGGTAACCCATGACCTCCCTAGGTGGACCTCCACCTCGCGGTTAACTCCTTCAGTCCGCACTTTCTTCCCATGAGTTCTTCCCTATCGGTGAGACCATGTTGGTATCTCCACTATTCTCCTCCCTGCGGTAGGAAGTGGTCTCTGTAGCGCATCCCCCACTTGAGGAAGTAGCGCTTACCCAGTGCCTTACGGTTCCGGGCGGCTTCTCGCTGTTAGAGAAACAAGGCCGCCGCCTGTGAGGCCGAAGGTAGGGGCCTTCCCACCTTTCAAGAAAGCTCTGGGACCCCCTACCTACCCACTGGTAGGTTACAATTTCGCGGTAGCGTTCACGGCTGACACGCCCAGGCCAGTCACCGTCGCTTCGTTGAGATTGTGACAGGGCACAGTGTTATGGCGTTTTCCATTGGAACCCCATCTGTCGGTTCGACACAACGTCGAGAGACCGACAGAAAGGGAACGTCTCGGTTACGTTTGTAACCTCGGTTCCCTGATGGAGGGAACGAGACGTTGTGTCCTCTTGCCACAACACGTGCTGTCCTCTGCAGCAGTCGTGAGAGGTCTCAGGCTCCTCAGAACTAAGGTGAATGAATGATGCACGCCGTCTCCCTTTTATACCCGGATGTCCGGGGCGGAGTCCGGCATGCAAATTTCATTTGCCAATTTTCATTGGCCTTTTCTAAGCAGTCGGAAACGATTGGTTCTCAGGGACGAACCCCATCTGTCGGTTCGACACAACGTCTCGTTCCCTCCATCAGGGAACCGAGGTTACAAACGTAACCGAGACGTTTTTGCTAGATACTGCAGAGAAAGTCATTGGACTTTTGCATTTTAGAAACTATATCATGGTACAGTATAAACTGTGGAGAATACCTGAAATGGAAATCTGATTTTCCATTGAATTTTTAGTTTAACACCTTTTTAAATATATTTTAAATAAATAAAAAATTACATTCCTTTCATTTTCTCAAATAAAGACACGACTCTGTCTGTCAGGGCTAATAAATAACCATGAAAGCAAAGGCATCTGCATAAAATAAAAAAAAGGCTTACAATGAAAACACAATTTTCCTGTCAAACTACAGATTTTTTATTTCTACTGTTTAGATTTTTACCCGCATAACATCTCGCTTTAATAGAGTTCTTCAAAAATCCACCATTTCGTCGGGACTGACAAGCAGAATGGGAGTGTGACAGGAAACAAACAGTCATTGGGCACATGGGAAATCACAATATGTCAGATACGCCTCACACCCAATCCAGAATAGAGTGAAATCATAACGATGAGCACTGTTAGGCCTTAATTCAACATATGAGAGAACAGAGGACAAATGACACATGACCTACACATATTAAAAACCGGTGGTGCATTTAACAGTCATCTCTCACTGCATGCGACAGATTAGAGATGCGGTGTTCTAGGGGAAGGGCTTTTTGCACTGAATGCACACTTGCACACACACACTCATTAACACACTTGACTGAAAGGTTGGATTTTAATATTTATTTCCTTCAAATCTTACACATACGCGTACATTTGCAAACACACATGAACACGCACATGCACGTACATGCACACAGACTCCCTGAGACTAATTAAGCAGACGGAGGTCTGCAGCACTCGAAATTTAAGAGTACTTTCATCGCTACACTAATGATAATAATGGTGATTATGAATCTCGACTGTGGGTTCTCTTGATTTTTAATTACAGACTCTCTTCCTGCTTAAAAACCACAGAGGGAGTAAGGCAGAATTTAAGTGTATGAAACAGCACTGTGGTACTGGGATCTGAGAGGCCATGTTACAGGACACAAACCCACATTCAAATATTTGCATTCAACATGACTGCATATGTTAGCGGGAGAATGTGCACACAAATAGAAAAATTAACGTCGTAGTTCACTCAATGGCATTATTATTTTTTTAATTACTCTCATATTTATTCTTTCAAAAATGAAGTGTGTATTCTAGCATCACCAAACAGATGATACAATGATACAGATTTTTTTTAAACATCTTACATTGGTGGAAATAAGCTGAAATCGCTTTTCAAAATCATGCTGTTGGCTCTGGTGGCATAGAGGAGTTTGACATGAAACCAAAATACTGTAAAACGTCTCGATTATGTTTGTAACCTCGGTTCCCTGATGGAGGGAACGAGACGTTGTGTCGAACCGACAGATGGGGTTCGTCCTTGAGAACCAATCACTTCCGACTTCTTAGAAAAGGCCAATGAAAATTGGCGAATGAAATTTGCATGCCGGACTCCGCCCCCGGATATCCGGGTATAAAAGGGAAACGGCGTGCCGCATTTATTCACCTTAGTTCTGAGGAGCCTGAGACCTCTCACGACTGCTGCAGTGGACAGCATGTGTTGTGGCAAGAGCTTGCTCTTTTTCGGTTGACCTGTGGTCCCAATCGATCTAGGTGCCGAAGCACTAGGTCCCTGTGTGTACATAACAGATCTCACGAGTGTGTCAAATGAGCCAGTCGTCGAGATAGTTTAGTACCCGCACACCTCTCTCCCAGAGGGGAGTGAGGGCGGCTTCCACGATCTTCGTGAAGACTCGTGGGGACAGGGACAGACCGAAGGGGAGGACTCTGTACTAATATGCCTGACCCTCGAAAGCGAACCGTAGGAACGGGCGATGACGAGGGAGAATGGAGACATGAGAGTAAGCGTCCTTCAGGTCGATTGCCATGAATCCATCTTGACATCTGACAGATGCCAGGATGCGCTTCTGCGTGAGCATCCTGAACGGCAGCTTGAGTAGGTGCCTGTTCAGGGTACGCAGATCTAGCGACCCCCGCTCTTTTGGGGACGATGAAGTACGGGCTGTAAAACCCGTTGAACATCTCGGCTAGAGGGACGAGCACGATCGCTTCCTCACCAGAGGGGTGGCGACCTCGGCCCGAAGCACGGGGCATCCTTGCCTCTGCTGAGGTTAAGAGGATGCCCCGAAACTTGGCGGGCGTCCGGGGAGTTGGATCGCGTAGCCGAGACGGACCGTATCCCGTAGTCACCGTGACGGTTTGGGAAGCTCTTGTCAGGCTCCCAGGGACCGACAGGGAGGCTAGAGGTACGTTCTGCTTCATCGACCTCCCGGGGGTGGTTCGATGGCTGGCATGGGGAGGACCCCCGGGGAGGAGATCGGCTCTGCAGTTTTACCTGTCTGGCGAAGATGTAGCACAACGCACCATCGAATGAGAGTGCTTATGCTGATGATTATCCTTGACATTGGGTCTTGCCGCAACATCGAGTTGCCGAACACCGTCGTGTAGAGGGTGAGAGCGGCTGTGATAATACCCAGATGATGATGTGGCACAAAGCACCGTCGATTGAGAGTGCATAGGCTGCTGATTATCCTCGACATTGGGTCTTGCCGCAACGCCGAGTTGCCGAACACCGTCATGAAGAGGGTGAGAGCGGCTGTGATAATACCCAGACGATGATGTGGCACAAAGCACCATAGATTGAGAGTGCTTAGGCTGCTGATTATCCTCGACATTGGGTCTTGCCGCAACGTCGAGTTGCCGAACACCGTCGTGCAGAGGGTGAGAGCGGCTGTGATAATACCCAGACGATGATGTGGCACAAAGCACCGTCGATTGAGAGTGCTTAGGCTGCTGATTATCCTCGACATTGGGTCTCGCCGTGACGCAACGTCGAGTTGCCGAACACCGTCGTGTAGAGGGTGAGAGCGGCTGTGATAAACGCCCAGAGAGGGAGAAAACTTTTAGAAAGGTATTCTCGAACTCCCTGGGGTCTTCCCATGAGGGCCGCATTGGCTTTAGCCGCAGCTGCTGATGGGGTGGTGGTCTCTGCTGGGAAGCAGACGTGCATGGGATCTCGGCGGCCAGAGGGCGGTTGAGTCGTGGCTGGGGAGGACATACGTGATATCCTCTGTCTGCTCCCTAACTGTCAAACTCGACAGTATCACCAAACAGCCCCCCCTTGCGAGATGGGTGCATCGAGAAAGCGGACTTTCTCAGAGTTACTCACCTGTGCAAGGTTCAGCCAGAGGTGTCTCTCCTGGACCACAAGTGTGGACATCGTCCGACCCAGGGCCCGTGCGATCACCTTGTTCACCCGAGAGCGAGGTCGGTGAAGCCGCGGAGTTCCTTCATAAGCGCTGGGTCGGTCTTACCCTCGTGGAGCTCTCTCCACGCATTGGCCTGCAGGAAGGCCATAGCATGGAGAGAGGGGACAGCTTGGCCCGCAGCAGAGTAAGCTCTCGACACCTCAGATGCCGAAAAGACTACTTGCTTTGGACGGGAGTCTAGGTCGAGCCCCTGGGGGACCGACGTATCCTCTAGCTGCCCCACCATCGAGGGAAGAAAGGGTGATGGAACTAGTTGACGTGTACGCGCCGAAGGGGGCGTTCCAGGTCGTACTAGGTTCCTCATGCACTTCCGGGAGAACACGGAACTGAGGGAGAGTGCGGCTTGGAGCCGCTCTCAAGCCCGATGTACCGTGTATCCAGCCGCGAGCGTTGGGAGAGGCAGTGCGGTGCACCGCAACCCAATGCCGGCGGCCCAGGAAAGCATGGCTGACATTACAACATCCGCTTCTTCCTGATCTCGACACCCCGAGGGAGGGAGCTTCAAGGAATCGTCGGAGTCTGATGCCAGTAAGTCACCCTCCGATGCAGCAACAGACATCTCATCATCACGTACCGTGTCCGATACGTGATTGAGGAATAAGACGGCGGACCGTCTTATGGGGAACGGTCAGGCGAGCAAGGCGAGGTGCGAACGGTCCGCGAGCCAGTGGCTGAAGGAATAGCGCTCACAGTAATCCTCATATCACCCTCGCTGCTCGCCGTAGCGGGCGGCAGGGCCGTAGTCCTGCCGTCACGGAACGGGAAGCAGACGAGGTGGTGGCTGAGTCCTGTGGGAACACCTGTGGGAGCCACCCGTGATGCAATGTCTGAATCGTCAGCCGCCCGCAGTGCAGGCAGGACGTATCCACAACATCTGCCCCAGCGTACTGGAAGCAGACATCGTGTCCGTCCCCCTCCTCGATGAGTGTGTTGCACCCACGAGAATAGCGGGACATGCCATGCTGGAGAAATTTGCTCTTTTAGAGAAAAAAACTCGAACACTTCTGGAACCGCCGAGACGCCCAGGGGAAGTCGCTGTAGGAAGGGACAGTCCGCTGCACCACGTCGTAGAGCCAGCAGTCTTGTAGCGAAGTCTGTTGATCATGAGCGAAGGCTCCGAAGAACAAAAGGTGAATGAATGAGGCACGCCGTCTCCCTTTTATACCCGGATATCCGGGGGCGGAGTCCGGCATGCAAATTTCATTCGCCAATTTTCATTGGCCTTTTCTAAGAAGTCGGAAGTGATTGGTTCTCAAGGACGAACCCCATCTGTCGGTTCGACACAACGTCAAGAGACCGACAGAAAGGGAACCACTAACTTCAGATGACTTAATTTAAATCAAATTAGCTTTATGAGTCAATTGAACTCATAATTATATTGAACTGGTTTATTTTGTAAGTCAGTTCAATATAATTAAGTTCAATTGACTCGTAAAGCTAATTTGATTTAACTTAAAAATGTGATTAACTTTTTTACATTGTATACACTTCCAAGCAAAGAAGAGACATTCTGGGGTTCTTTCAATTCAATTCAATTTTATTTATATAGCGCTTTTCACAATGTGCATTGTTCCAAAGCAGCTTTAAAGGAGCAAATAAGAAAAACACAGAAAGGTAAAACACAGCACAGTGCATGGTGTTTATAGACCAAGCAAGATCATTATAATAAATAATATCTAATAAATAAATGAATAAATAAATAAATGCAGTCTCCCGGTGAGCAAGCCAACACTGCACTGCTCTGCTGTGGCGAGGAACCCAAACTCCAATGCTGAATAATGGAGAAAAAAAAACCTCGGGAGAAACCAGGCTCAGCCGGGAGGGCCAGATCTCCTCTGACGTGTCATGGCTGCACTCAGTGACCCCGACCAAAGCCACCGAGCAACGTCCACGAAGAACAGGGAGAGCCCACGAGCCGCGACCCAGGAAGCCCCACCCGCCGAAACCGTGCAGGTCCAACCCGGTCTCATTCCGCGATCAACAACAGACAACAGAGGAACAACCAGGGAAAAGTAGTAATGGCATAATTAACTTTATTCCTCTGTTGTCCGACATCGACCACAAAACAAGACCAACCAGACCAGATCCACACAGTCCCAACAAATGAAACGCCCCGAACCACAACCAACAAGCCCCCCCACTCCCCACAACACCCACCCAGCTACCTCCAATCAAAGTCACTGAGTGCAGCCATAACTTCAAACTGCTGTCGTGTGATGTAAGTTTAGCATTAAATACCAAGTATTGTAAATTTAGCATTTATGTGACAGGTAATCCGTCTTTGCTCTCGGCTGGGGATGGAATTGTCTGAGCTGGGCCGGCCAGATGGTCGCCTTTTCTCTTGGGTGGTGATGGAGTTGCCTTGGATGGAGCTGGGATGGTCAGTCAGTCCGCAGGCTCTCGCAGGAGGATGGCACGGGATTTTCCGATGTAGCTGGCGTAATCTCTAGTTGGGGATGGGCATATGACGTTCATCTGGGCCTGGCGGAATCTCTCCCTACCTCGGGATGGGCATCCCGAGGCGAGGGCAGAAAGAGAATAATTAGCGTAGCTGCTGTTCATTAGCTATGTATTAGTGAATGCTTGGCTGAAAAGATGTGTCTTTAATCTAGATTTAAATTGGGAGAGTGTGTCTGACCCTCGAATAGTATCGGGGAGGCTATTCCAGAGTTTAGGTGCTACGTATAAGAAAGCTCTACCCCCTTTGGTGGATTTAGTTATTCTAGGTGTTATCAAAAGTCTGGAGTTTTGAGATCTTAGAGAGCGTGATGGGTTGTAGTGTGGTAGAAGCTCTGTTATGTAGGTAGGGGCTAAACCGTTTAAGGCTTTATAAGTAATTAAAAGAACTTTAAAGTCAATACGATACTTAATGGGTAACCAGTGAAGGGTTGATAACATTGGGGTTATGTGATCGTATTTTCTGGACCTGGTTA
Organism: Triplophysa rosa; assembly: GCF_024868665.1. Classification (NCBI taxonomy): domain Eukaryota; kingdom Metazoa; phylum Chordata; class Actinopteri; order Cypriniformes; family Nemacheilidae; genus Triplophysa; species Triplophysa rosa. Next base: position 17,421,331 of record NC_079893.1, on the reverse strand, counting down.
GAACTCTGGCAGCTGCGTTCTGAACTAACTGTAGTTTGTTTATTGATGATGCAGGACAACCACTAAGCAGTGCATTACAGTAATCAAGTCTTGATTACTGTCTGATTACTACAAGTCTTGATTACTTGATTACTGGTTCTTTCTTTGTTAGCTAAGTTAAGCTTTAAATGACATCAAATAACACTAAATTCATAAGCACATTCATTTTTGAATGTGTTTTTGTTTAATTGCATGTAATCCCATGTGCGTGTTTGAAATTACATGTGATCAATGTGCACCAATGGAAACATTTCAAAAATAATTCCCAGGAAAAAAATCACACGCAAATGTGAAATTTATGTGATTTTTCCCTAAACTGGGTCTTTCTTACCTTACAAACCCTCTGAACTGCATGCATTTCACATTAAATGTTTTTAAAAGCCTAACAACCTTTACAGAGAGATAAAGAGCTCACTCTCGACACGGGATCCGGTTTCCTCAGTATGGACTTTAATAGGGAATAGAGACACAACAGAGGTTACTGTAATCGAGCCCATGACGAACCACAATCTGGACTGCAGTCATTATGGTGTCAGACTACACTATAACACAACCAAACATAATGGACATGAGTATTCATTCAAGGTCAAGTTACTGTATATGATGTATGTAGATTCAGCTTTCAGTGTAGTATCTGAACATACATTTTATCACTGTTGAAACTTCTTCTTGGTTATCGCAGTGGCTGTAGAACAGAAGCTACATTTAAGGAAAGAATTGGTCTGTAATGTCTGTGTCTCTTGTGACAGTAAACTGAATTGTATGGACTAATGTATGTTTTCAAACAACTTTCTACAAAAAAAGACTATTAGGTCAGTACATAAACAAACCAAAAAAGTATTGGGCAAGTCCCCACAGTATGAAAACAAACACGAGTTTGTGTTTGGTGAGAGGACAGAATATTCAGTTTTTACAGTAAAAAAAATCATTGTGTCTATGAAACTATAACATGGAAAACCAACATATAGATTTTTGGAAAAATCTGATAATAAAATATCAATCAATCAATCGAATCTATGGTTCATTAAAATAAAGGTCCCTTGGTTTGATATTTTGTCATGTATTTTGGATTTTGACTTCCAGCCTGCTAATCTGATTTGTTTAAAAACTCTAGTCTGATTAGTCACGTCCATATGAACTGTAACAATTCCGCACTGCTCACAGAAGACCCACAAACACTTTACAAATTCTCATTTACAATAATAGATTTCCATGTGTTTCCTCAGTTGGTTATAGTGGCAATAAAATATTATTTATTTTTCCATATGAAACCGAACTGGTTAATAACACATCCTTCACCCTCTGATACCTCACGCCAGATTACTTTTGCCTAGAGCTCAGAGATGCCTTCATTTAAATGCAAAGTCATTCAGCAGCAGATTGTGACAATGCACAAAAGAGCAGCTCTGGCCTCAGCAAACTGTAAAACACGATAGACAAAAGGTTTGACAGGCCTCTGGAGCACCAGAGGAGTATGGGTAATTGGTCTATCTTGCTTTCGCCTCAGCCCAATTAAGTCCTCATGCTCTCACAGGTGCACGCACACATACACATATACAGAACTCTTCTGCCCAGGCATCTGAATAAGACTCCAGAGCTGCATGTGAGATAACGGTGTGGATGGTGATCAGTCATATGGGATCTCACTGATACTCGGTGCTGTTGCAGGCATATGTCCTGGCAAGAATCATAGACATTCTGAAGCGAACATGTTGTGCCAAATAACAGTAAATTGTGATTTGTATTTAACCCTTTTATGCGTGAATTATGACAACCTCAGTCAGGATGCTTTTGCTGTGTTTTTATTACTTTTACACTGTCTACACCGGTCATGACCGGCACAGTTTTATGTTAGGGCATAAAAACCAGACTTGTCATTTTTAACACGTATTATTTTCTTTTCATGTTCCATTTAGACATCTGATAAGATGACAGTGTGCAGGATATTGCACCTGTTTCGCCTGTTATTCACTTTTTAACGTTATTGTTAATAAATTATTTCATATTGTCAGACCATTTGGTAAAACACATAATTATAATGATATTGCAGGTAATTCATGAATAGATATATAATTAATAAATGGTTTTCATATCTTAATACAGAGTATTTTGGTACCACAACTTATATTTTATTCATAAAATGACAAATAAAAATACTGTGTTCTATGTGTATATTCCAATATTTTATATTTTTAAATATTTTATGGATCTTGAGATAAAGATATATTTGGATCCAAGAATGAAAAAAATATTAGGAGCCTCTATTCTAGTGCTCAGTTTTCAGCTACCTACATCAGCACACTGTTTCTGCTTCCAACTTGCTCTATAAAAACTCACACCATGGGGTCTGTCATGGAATTCAAAACTCACAGATGAAAGGATCACTGTTCCAGTAGCTCAATTGGTACAGTATTGCACTATTAACACAAATGTTGTTTGGATCAATCACAGAAAAGAACAGTTCTGATTAAAATGCATACCTTGCAATGCCAGCATCCCAACACCTTTACATTACTTGTATTTATTTTCCAGACATTCTAATCAAAAGCAATCAGAGTGAAAAGATATAAACTGTTCATTTGTATGTCCATTCACTGGGAATCAAACCCATGATGTTAGCATTACTGGCAACACAATGAAACGCAGGAACACTACTGGTGGCTAGCAATCCAGCTTTATGTTCTTCATTTACTGGATGTTCTACTTTTTATTTTAACAATTGGCTCATCATGCCATTCTTTCCAAGATCATTATCAATAAAATCACTGTTTAACTTGTCACTGTAGATTAGTTCTTAACAAGCAGAGGCCGAGCTGTCACGATCACAATGTGACGTGCATCAACGCAGAAACTCAACAGTATCAGCAGCTCCTAATGGCACCCACACATTATGTTTTAATGGTGCAAGTCATCAGCAAAGCTATAACATTAATTGACTTGAGCTCTATTTACTCATGAAGCTCTATTAATTTATGCTGCCTGGAGATGCTGTGCTATGGATCAATGCATTTTAGCCTTTGTTCTCTGGACTTGATTCATCATGTTTGCATTGACTTTGAATGTGTGCTCTCCATCAGAGCTCTGAAGGTGGTCGTACGAAGGGGACTGGATTTGGGTAATGCTTTTTAATTAAATGGGTTGTGTGAACAGTGTCAGTATTCCCATGTACTTTCTCAATAAGTCATGAAAATAGGGTAAAAAACTATTCTGGAGGGTAGTAAATGCAATCCATTCAAATCAGTTAGATGTTACTTATGTATATTAGTTAGCAAGTTTAATAAATAAGAATGGGTACATCTTACCCACACTACCTTTTTTGTAATAATGCCAACTTAAAAAAAAGTAAAATATACCCGAAATTTGGTTCTGGAGGGTGATAAAAACAACACATTAAACTCAGTTCAATTTTACTTAAGGATATTAGTTAGTATTTTTTTTTTAAATGAGTACATTCTACCGATTTGTTAACATTAACAATGACAACATTAAAATATTACCCTAAAATATTAGCCATGGAACTGTGCCCATGCATCAACTTCAATCAAGAGATTCAAATCATCATCTGACGTTGTGCTGGTATGACGCGAAATTGTCAAGCTACAGGTACATTTTGTTTAACATGTTGATTTTTTATAAATGCAAATGTTAAATCATTAAATTGTTATATCTAGCAAAATATTTGTAATTGGCATGCTTCTGTGCTCTCTTGTCAGTGTCTCTGACAGGATGACAGCGCGAGTGAGAGAGTGACGGTGCTAAAAATAGACATTGCGTCTAAGGAGAGAAACAGCTGGAATATTAATGTTAAAATTTCATTCTGTTGATGCCCTATGTTCTGTTTTACATGGTGTCCTAAACATTCACATCTGGACCTTGCAAACACTTTAAAAAATGTATGTTTTCAATGTTAGGCTATTTAAAGTGATTTCCCACTATCTAAAGGTACTAGCCGCTTTATCTAAACCGCTTTCAAAAGCGCTTTTTTTCAAATGTTGCGGCTTTTCGTATCGTCTGGTTGGGCCACAGTGTCAGAACGGAAGGATTTATAGAGCAATTTTGTTATTTTTCTTATTTACATTTACATTACATGCATGCATTTGGCAGACACTTTTATCCAAAGTGACTTACATTGCATTATACTATACATTTGTTTCTAATTATGTTCAATCCCCTGGGATTGAACCCACAACCTTGTATTTAAGTTACAGAGTTGTAGGCCTTATGTGTGTTTTCTGTATGCTTCTTTCATTTAATGTCTTTGTTTCAGTGTTGTGTCTTCCACAGAGAGATATGAAACATCAGAAGACCAAGATAAATCCACTTCAGAACTGAAACGGAGGAATGTTATTGGTGTTTTATTATAGTGAAATTTACTCTGCCAAGTATGTATATCGCCATGTCAATAAAAAGTAAATGATTCGATCATGTCATGGTTCTGCCCCATCTTGTCTTGCTTTTCTTGATCTTGTGGCAGAGCCATGGCATAACCTCTTGTTTCATGTGGAGAGAGGCGTTTTGGCCCTTTTGGCTTGCCATACTCTCTCCAGGTCTCGTCATTGTTCCTGCCCTCTTGTTCCCTCATTTGTGCTCATTATTAGTTCATGCCCCACACCTGTCCCCTCTTGATTTATCCCCTTTATAATGCCCTTGTGTTTTTTTGTCCTGTGCTGGTTCATTGTGTACTGTCACTTGTTTCATGTGGGTGAATCCTTGTCTTGTTAGTGTAGTCTAGTCTTTTCTGTAATAAATGGTAAATGCTATTTTTTTAGTCCTGTCTAGTTTAGTTAGTCTGTGTTCCTGTTTATCTGTCATGTTTATATATTGTTATTTTACCCCCACGTGGGTTTTTGTTTTGTTTATTATTTATTAAAGTCTTGTTAACCCCTTACCCGCTGTCTGCACCTGGGTCCCCTGTCCGTGTCTCACCTCCCCATTCATGATCGATCTATTGTGCCTGACCATTTATAGGTAAATTCAACCTTCCCTGAATAGGCCTAAGTAATAATTGGAAGTAATAAATAAAGTTTAATTATTCGGTAACACTTTAGAATAATGGCCCGTTGTTATCAAATAACTATGCAGTAATAAGTAATGAAGTAATAAGTAGTACTACATTAACACTGAACATAAGACAATTAACTAATATAGAAGAAAGATTAACTAATCAGTAACTAATAGCAAATTTAGGACACTGGGTGTTGGTATTCGATAATTACTAAATAAAAATATCCTCACTGATCCTCATTCACTAATGAACTTTGACTAATTATAAGGAATTACCGATTAATTACTAATAATCACAACAGAAACATGTTGAGAAGGTTTTTATAACATGTTCATAAAATGTGTCTTTTCCAGAAGGCTCAAATAAGTTCTTTGTGGAAAATCACCGTCGCTGCATGAAGTCAAACAAGCATCCGAGTCAGATGGATTAGCCGTTTTTTCACACGGATAAACTGGTGGATGCTTTTGGAGGTTCGTATCAACAAATTCATCCATGAAACCAACAATGTAGCCTATAAGCAAATATGTGCGACAACAGTCGAGTTTACATGACATTAAACGTTATTAAATGCACCGCTTTGCTTGTTAGCTAGCCTTTGGCTAACTTGTTTGTAACGCCCATTGGATTGTAAACAAGTTGGTTAGTCTGTAGTCTGGATGTTTGAAACGTCTTCTTTAATCCACACCCGATATTCTTGAGTTAAATATGACTAATGGGAGTTGTATATATAAACACGTATAAAGCAAACGGTTGGCAGTTTACGTAACACGCGATTAATGTCATGTAAATGTGAATTTCTTGTTTTTTTAAGATGATTAAAATATACTTCTTATGGATTATATATATGCACTATTTGTGTGCAGGTAGAGTCGACGTTACTCATCCTCCACCTCAAGCGGGGCAGAGTCAAAACAACTCGGCTGCTGTGTTAACGTTACCTGTCGCAGACATTTACGACCGTCTTCAGGAGGAAATATATATTGTCCTATACTTATCCAGCCATTGGGTTAAAAACAACCTATTTTGGGTTGTTTAACCTATTTTTTCCAATGGAAATGTTTAAGTTTTTGAATGTTTTAATTGAGACATCATATGTTGCACATTACTTAGGTTTACACCTACACAGCAAAATCGCCAGTGTTAAAAAGGGTCAAATGAACACTCACAGTGTATATATAATCCACACTCTTTATGTCACGGTTGTGGTGTGAAGAAGACGCCTCACACCGTCGGAGAAGAGACTGCTGGCTCCTCTCGGGTTTGCAGATATGGTCAGGTACGTGGCCAACCAGGATGATCCCGGGAGTGGAGTTCCATTTGGGACTTCCGCTCCACGGTCGAGCGTCCCGGAGGGGTTTCGTCCTGGCTGCCGCTGCCCGGGGGGACTCAGTACCCTCTGGCTGGAGCTCCACGGTTCCCGGTTCGCCTGGTGGCAACGGTGGCGAGTGGGCAAGCAAGGACTCGGGGATGACGTCTGGGGGTTCCCCCAACGCTGAATTACCTCCGGTCCCCACGGGTCAGCCAAGGATGGCTGCAGACCCGGTGGTGAAGAAAAGGAGGAAGGAGCGTTACGGGGGAACATGCTGTCCAGTGCAGCCGGCTACCACTCCGGTGCAGCCGACGTCCAGTCCGGTGCAACCGGAGATCCGGCCGGTGTTCAGTTCGGTGGTCCAGCTGGCGTCCAGTCCGGTGCAGCCGGCGTCCAGTCCGGTGGTCCAGCCGGCGTCCAGTCCAGTGCAGCCGGTGTCCAGTCCGGTGTCCAGTCCTGTGTCCAGTCTTGTGTCCAGTCTTTTGTCCAGTCATGTGTCCAGGCCTGTGTCCAGTCTTGTGTCCAGCCCTGTTTCCAGTCCGGTGCAGCCGGCATCCAGTCCGGTGATCCAGCCGGCGTCCAGTCCGGTGATCCAGCCGGCGTCCAGTCCGGTGATCCAGCCGGCGCCCAGTCCGGTGGTCCAGCCGGCGTCCAGTCCGGTGATCCAGCCGGCGTCCAGTCCGGTGATCCAGCCGGCGTCCAGTCCGGTGATCCAGCCGGCGTC
>NC_079893.1:17410694-17413888 GCF_024868665.1 Triplophysa rosa | reverse complement strand
GTTAACAAAAAACTTTTATTAAATAAACAAAACACAAAACAAAGATCCACAAGGGGATTAAACACTAACAGATAAATAATACACGAACATAGACAGGAACAATAAACTGGACTGGACTAAACTAACATAACACTAGACACTAAATGACTGGACTAGACTAAACACTTACTAGGACTGGTATATACACAGCACACAGGAACACAGCAAACCTGGAGTACATAGCAAGGACACCACGCACAAACACTCCAAACACAATGACCGAACACAGGACAAAGAAACATGAGGGTATATATATAGGTAAGACAAACAAGGGATAATGACACGGGGCAGGTGTGGGTAATTAAACACTCAGGGGAAGATGACAAGGAAACGAGAGGAATGGGGCCAATGACAAGACACTGGAGAGAACGTATATTATTGTCAAACGGACAATAATAAGTTTCTCTCTACACATAACCAAAGACTTTGTCATGGCTCTGCTACAGGACCAAGAAAAACATGACTAAGGAAGCAGAGCCATGACACTTTAAATGTGGATTATATATACACTGTGAGTGTTCATTTGACCCTTTTTAACACTGGCGATTTTGCTGTGTAGGTTTACTTTAATATTTCACAAGTAAAATCTAATCCAATTATAACAAACTATATATCATTGGAAAGGTCTAAGACTCTAGAATACATATTTGACCAGTGTTTTACAAAAATAAATTATGTAGGAGTAGTAATTTAATCATTTATGACAAGAGTGAGCATAAAAACTATTAATGTAGTACTTCTTATTACTTCATTACTTATTACTGCATAGTTACTTGTTAACAACGGACCATTATTCTAAAGTGTTACCAATTATTATTTTGATCATTTATTATTAATAATAATTAAGTAGATGAACGTTACCTGCTGATAATGGGTAAAGTTACTCAATTTTATTAAGTAATAAGTTGTGTAATTAATTAGACTCAAGGTACCCAATCAGGGCTCCAGACTGAGACTAAATGGTCGCATTTTGCACAATTTTCAAGACAGCGCGAGCATTTTTACAAGACGTGCGACCTGCAAATTTGAAATTTCTTCTAGATGTTATTTCATGTGGAAAGGCAAGTAGAACACAAGCCCGCCACCAGTGCAGGCTGTGTTGTCACGGTCCTGCCTTCTTGTTCATGATTTTCTAGTCGTGTGGCAGGATCGTGACAGGTCCCTTATGTTTTGTGTGAGAAAGCCATGGGGTGTTTATCTTTTGACACTCCATGTGTTTTCTCGTGTCTCGTCATTGGCCCCGCCCCTCTCGTTTCCTGTATTACTTCCCGGCCGTGTTTCATTACCCTCACCTGCCCTGTGTTATTATGCCTCGTTTGTATTCCCCTTTAAATAGTCCTCATGTTTCATTGTCCTGTGCTCTTGCGTTGTATGTACTTGTATAGTTCTGCGTTTCATCTTCATCATGAGTTTTGTGAGTTTTTGTGCCTAGTGTGCTTCGTGTTATCCCCTTGCCATGTTTGTTTATTCGGTTTACTTTTTCCTGTTTTGTGACGTTGTGTTGTACCTCGTTTAGTTTACTTTTGCCCCATCGAGGTAAGTATTTGATTTCAAGCTTTGTATACCAGTTCTGTTCTCGTTTTGACACCCCCTCGTGGGTATTTTGTGTGTTATTTGAAAAATAAGGTTTTTGTTAACCCCTTACCCACCGCCTGCCTGCACATGGGTTCTTCCACCACGCACTTCGTGACACTGTGTGTGATAGTCAACTGTGCGCTAGTGCGCAGGTCACTCACGTGTCACTGTTTCCCGCTGCCGGCAGATGTTTACAATTCAGGTCGTTATTAACCAGGTTTCCATCACTTTGGTTTTATTTGCATTATGAAGTTTCGCATCAGAAACGAGTTATGGAAACGCTAAATTTTGAATTAAAAAACCTTAATTCGCAAAAAAAGTTTTTACGCTCGCTTGAGGTGGTTTTTCATTTTTCGCTAAAGAGGGTTAATGCGAATAATGGGAGATGGAAACGCATTTTCCGAATAAATTCCTCCAAAAGTCACGTAACTGCACTATGAGATGGCGTAACCTGATTAACCAGAGTACTGATCTTGTTACACAGCATCAGAAATGTTTTTATGGTCATTCATAAGTGCCTGAGCAAAGTCGTCAAAGTATTTCTGTAATTGCCTCTTAGAACTGTCACAAATGTGTTTCACAAACAGCAGGCATCACAAAAGCACCGCATTTATTGTGTTTCATAATCATTTGCTTGCGGGAGTATTATTACATATGAAAATTATTATATTCAGTTGCTTCTTTTACATTTCTTACTGAAATTTATTGGCAGTTTATTAGGAAGTGACGTTGACTAGTTGGATGGAAATGGTGCTTATTCGTAAATGTTTTATGCGATTGTGACAAGGGAGGCGTGACGAGAGCCGTGGGAGGAGCAAGCGAGGCCGGTGATGCGATTGATAATGAACGTCAGCTGGGCGCCACCGGCCTTGTATCTCCCACGGAGGAGATCGGAAGCATAAAAGGCATAGCGGCAGGAGCATACGGCGAGAGAGGACCGGGCCCGGACGTTAGTTAAGTTTTGTTTATGTTTGTGTTGCCGGCAGTCGCCCGCGAGGGGCTGCCGGCTTGTTACTTTTGTATTTTTGGTGTATTTATTTTTGATTAAATGTTTTGAATGTTTGCCGGTTCCTGCCTCCTTCCTTCCATTTTATTGAGCTTTATTACAGTGGTGCCGAAACCTGGGAGGAAGGAGGGACATGCTGTCAAAGAGTCCTCGCCACTGAGGGGCATCGCGGTGCCGAAGAGTTCGGGCAACGCGGACGAGAGAAGTCCGCGGCTGCCCGAGGCGGTGGTGTTGGCGCGTGTGCCTGGACAGGAACAGAGACGAGACACTGGAGAGAACGTATATTATTGTCAAAAGGACAATAATATGTTTCTCTCCACACATAACCAAAGGCTTTGTCATGACTCTGCTACAGGACAAAGAAAAACATGACTAAATGAAGCAGAGCCATGACAGAAGCCCCCCCTTTAATGAGCACCTCCAGGTGCTCACCAAGGGGTAGACGGACGAGACAAGACCGACTGAGACAGTGACAAAAACCAGACAAACATTGTGAACAAGACAAGGGGCAGACAAGACAACAAGACTAAGGGATTGGGGTGACTTAACAAAAATAACAAACAAGGGAGGGGGG